>NC_069507.1:185926179-185993679 GCF_027579735.1 Bombina bombina | reverse complement strand
GGGGTTGAGATCTGGAGACTGGCTAGGCAACTCCAGGACCTTGAAATGCTTCTTACGAAGCCACTCCTTCATTGCCGGGGTGGTGTGTTTGGGATCATTGTCATGCTGAAAGACCCAGGAGGTTTGCACTCAAAATCTCACGATACATGGCCCCATTCTTTCTTTCATGTACACGGATCAGTCGTCCTGTTCCCTTTGCAGAGAAACAGCCCCAAAGCATGATGTTGCCACCCCCATGCTTCACAATAGGAATGGTGTTCTTTGGTAGCAAGTCAGCATTCTCTCTCCTCCAAACACGACGAGTTGTGTTTCTACCAAACAGTTCTACTTTGGTGTCATCTGACCATATGACATTCCCCCAATCCGCTTCTGGATCATCCAAATGCTCTCTAGCATACTTCAGACAGGCCCGGACATGTACTGACTTAAGCAGAGGGACACGTCTGGCACTGCAGGATCTGAGTCCCTGGCGGCGTAGTGTGTTACTGATGGTAGCCTTTGTTACGTTGGTCCCAGCTCTCTGCAGGTCATTCACTAGGTCCCCTGTGTGGTTCTGGGATGTTTGCTCACCGTTCTTGTGATCATTTTGACCCCACGGGGTGAGATCTTGCGTGGAGCCCCAGATCGAGGGAGATTATCAGTGGTCTTGTATGTCTTCCATTTTCTAATTATTGCTCCCACAGTTGATTTCTTCACACAAGCTGCTTGCCTATTGCAGATCCAGTCTTCCCAGCCTGGTGCAAGTCTACAATTTTGTTTCTGGTGTCCTTCGACAGCTCTTTGGTCTTCACTATAGTGGAGTTTGGAGTGTGACTGTTTGAGGTTGTGGACCGGTGTCTTTTATACTGATAACAAGTTCAAACAGGTGCCATTAATACAGGTAATGAGTGGAGGACAGAGGAGCCTCTAAAAGAAGAAGATACAGGTCTGTGAGAGCCAGAAATCTTGCTTGTTTGTAGGTGACCAAATACTTATTTTCCACCATAATATGCAAATAAATTCTTTCCAAATCAGAAAATGTGATTGTCTGGATTTGTTTCCACATTTTGTCTCTCATAGTTGAGGTATACCTATGATGAAAATTACAGGCCTCTCTCATCTTCTTAAGTGGGAGAACTTGCACAATTGGTGGCTGACTAAATACTTTTTTGCCCCACTGTATATAGGTATATATATATATATATTTTTATTTATTTTGTGTTAGTTTCCTTTTTTTTGTGTATATATTTTTTGTTAATGTGTTTTTGATTAAGCTGGTATAGGGTTTTATTAGAGGTAAATTCTTATGTTTTTTTCCATAAGTTATTATTTAAGAGCATATTTTAAGACAAACTCACCAGCAATTCACAGTTGGCAAAATTAAAGATAGAGGCCTGCAAGAGTAGAATTTTACAGTATATTTATGACCTGCGTTAAACCTACAGGCACACCCAAGGAATGCTCTGGTTCAGCCTCTCACTCAGGGCCTGATATTCAAATACTCGCCGGCGTGGAGAGAAATCACACAAAATATTTGGGATTTTTTAAAGTAGGAGTCTCAGTTTCACACAAAGAAGACTACATAAATCTTTCTCAAGATAAAATTTGTGTTTCAAAATGTTTTCACCATACTAACGAGACTTCTCGCCGCTCAGGTGAGATGATCTAAAATAATCTTCCAGCACTGCTAGATCCCTAGTGAAATACTTAAATGGCAGATTTTGCTATACTTCTCCAAGGGGCGTTCCCTGAATTTCTGTATTTGAACAGCCAATACGATTTCAGTAGCTCTCATCCTATTGGCTGATTTGAATTTGAAGACTCAAATCAGCCACTAGGAATGCAAAGTACCCCATATTTAAACGCGTACCTTGTATTCAATCCTTAGTGTGCAGTGGTGATCGTACGAAGAGGATCTCCACGCTCCATGACTCCGCGGTCGTCGGTCTTCAGTTCCACCGTTGCTGTCCTTCAGTTCCGCTGTCACCGATCTTCAGTTCCATGCTCCGCACCAGCTTATTCCTGGAAGAAGAAAGAAGATATCACTGCTTGGAAGAAGACTTCACCGCGGGGCTTCAGGAACCATGAGTACCTATCCGGGGGTTAGATTTAGGCTTTTTTTTTATTTTTTGTGGGTTTGGTTTTTTTTAGATTAGGGATTTAATGGGTCTTTGAAAAAGAGCTGAATGCCCTTTTAAGGGCAATGCCCATACAAATGCCCCTTTAGGGCAATAGGTAGTTTAGGATTTTTTAGTGTTAGGTTTTTTATTTTGGTGCGTTTGGTAGGTGGGGGTTTTACTGTTAGAGGGGGGACTTATTATTTTTTAAGGTAAAAGAGCAGTTTAACTTAGGGCAATGCCCTACAAATGGCCCTTTTAAGATCTATTGGTAGTTTAGCATTAGATTGGGGTGTGTTTTTATTTTGGGGGGCTTTTTTATTTTCATAGGGATTAGATATATATTTTTTAGATATATATATATATATATATATATATATATATATATATATATATATATATATATATATATATATATAATTTGGTTTATTATTTTATGTATTGCTAGACTTTTTTATTTTTGTAATCTTAGATTCATTTAACCCCTTAATGACCACAGCAATTATCCATTTTCTGTCCATTTTTATATTTTTGCGGTGTTTGAGTTTAGCTGTAATTTTACTCTTACTCATTTACTGTACCCACACATATTATATACAATTTTTCTCACTATTAAATGGACTTTCTAAAGATACCATTATTTTCATCAAATCTTATAATTTACTATAAAAATATAAAATATGAGGAAACAATGGAAAAAAACACACTTATTCTAACTTTGACCCCCAAAATCTGTTACACATCTACAACCACCAAAAAACACCCATGCTAAATAGTTTCTAAATTTTGTCTTGAGTTTAGAAATACCCAATGTTTACATGTTCTTTGCTTTTTTTGCAAGTTATAGGGCTATAAATACAAGTAGCCCTTTGCTATTTCCAAACCACTTTTTTTCAAAATTAGCGCTAGTTACATTGGAACACTGATATCTTTCAGGAATCCCTGAATATTCCTTGACATGCTTATATTTTTTTTTAGAAGACATCCTAAAGTATTGATCTAGGCCCATTTTGGTATATTTCATGACACCATTTTACCGCCATATGCGATCAAATAAAAAAAATTGTTCCCTTTTTCACAATTTTTTTTTTAACAAACTTTAGGTTTCTCACGGAAATTATTTACAAACAACTTGTGCAATTATGGCATAAATGGTTGTAAATGCTTCTCTGTGATCCCCTTTGTTCAGAAATAGCAGACATATATGGCTTTGGCGCTGATTTTTGGTAATTAGAAGGCTGCTAAATGCCACTGCGTACCACACATGTATTATGCCCAGCAGCGAAGGGGTTAATTAGGGAGCATGTAGGAAGCTTGTAGGGTTAATTTTAGCTTTAGTGTACTGTAGTAGACAACCCCAAGTATTGATCTAGGCCCATTTTGGTATATATCTTGCCATTTTTCACAATTTTAGGTTTCTCACTGAAATTATTTACAAACAGCTTGTGCAATTATGGCACAAATGGTTGTAAATGCTTCTCTGGGATCCCCTTTGTTCCGAAATAGCAGACATATATGGCTTTGGCATTGCTTTTTGGTAGTTAGAAGGCCGCTAAATACCGCTGCGCACCACACGTGTATTATGCCCAGCAGTGAAGGGGTTCATTAGGGAGCTTGTAAGGTTAATTTTAGCTGTAGTGTAGTGTAGTAGACAACCCATAGTATTGATCTAGGCCCATTTTGGTATATTTCATGCCACCATTTCACCATCAAATGCAATCAAATAAAAAAAATCGTTCACTTTTTCACAAACTTTAGGTTTTTCACTGAAATTTTTTACTAACAGCTTGTGCAATTATGGCACAAATGGTCGTAAATGCTTCTCTGGGATCCCCTTTGTTCAGAAATAGCAGACATACAGGGAGTGCAGAATTATTAGGCAAGTTGTATTTTTGAGGATTAATTTTATTATTGAACAACAACCATGTTCTCAATGAACCCAAAAAACTCATTAATATCAAAGCTGAATAGTTTTGGAAGTAGTTTTTAGTTTGTTTTTAGTTATAGCTATTTTAGGGGGATATCTGTGTGTGCAGGTGACAATTACTGTGCATAATTATTAGGCAACTTAACAAAAAACAAATATATACCCATTTCAATTATTTATTTTTACCAGTGAAACCAATATAACATCTCAACATTCACAAATATACATTTCTGACATTCAAAAACAAAACAAAAACAAATCAGTGACCAATATAGCCACCTTTCTTTGCAAGGACACTCAAAAGCCTGCCATCCATGGATTCTGTCAGTGTTTTGATCTGTTCACCATCAACATTGCGTGCAGCAGCAACCACAGCCTCCCAGACACTGTTCAGAGAGGTGTACTGTTTTCCCTCCTTGTAAATCTCACATTTGATGATGGACCACAGGTTCTCAATGGGGTTCAGATCAGGTGAACAAGGAGGCCATGTCATTAGATTTTCTTCTTTTATACCCTTTCTTGCCAGCCACGCTGTGGAGTACTTGGACGCGTGTGATGGAGCATTGTCCTGCATGAAAATCATGTTTTTCTTGAAGGATGCAGACTTCTTCCTGTACCACTGCTTGAAGAAGGTGTCTTCCAGAAACTGGCAGTAGGACTGGGAGTTGAGCTTGACTCCATCCTCAACCCGAAAAGGCCCCACAAGCTCATCTTTGATGATACCAGCCCAAACCAGTACTCCACCTCCACCTTGCTGGCGTCTGAGTCGGACTGGAGCTCTCTGCCCTTTACCAATCCAGCCACGGGCCCATCCATCTGGCCCATCAAGACTCACTCTCATTTCATCAGTCCATAAAACCTTAGAAAAATCAGTCTTGAGATATTTCTTGGCCCAGTCTTGACGTTTCAGCTTGTGTGTCTTGTTCAGTGGTGGTCGTCTTTCAGCCTTTCTTACCTTGGCCATGTCTCTGAGTATTGCACACCTTGTGCTTTTGGGCACTCCAGTGATGTTGCAGCTCTGAAATATGGCCAAACTGGTGGCAAGTGGCATCTTGGCAGCTGCACGCTTGACTTTTCTCAGTTCATGGGCAGTTATTTTGCGCCTTGGTTTTTCCACACGCTTCTTGCGACCCTGTTGACTATTTTGAATGAAACGCTTGATTGTTCGATGATCACGCTTCAGAAGCTTTGCAATTTTAAGAGTGCTGCATCCCTCTGCAAGATATCTCACTATTTTTTACTTTTCTGAGCCTGTCAAGTCCTTCTTTTGACCCATTTTGCCAAAGGAAAGGAAGTTGCCTAATAATTATGCACACCTGATATAGGGTGTTGATGTCATTAGACCACACCCCTTCTCATTACAGAGATGCACATCACCTAATATGCTTAATTGGTAGTAGGCTTTCGAGCCTATACAGCTTGGAGTAAGACAACATGCATAAAGAGGATGATGTGGTCAAAATACTCATTTGCCTAATAATTCTGCAATCCCTGTATATGACTTTGGCGTTGCATTTTGGTAATTAGAAGGCCACTAAATGCCGCTGTGCATCACACGTGTATTATGTCTAGCAGTGAAGGGGTTAATTAGGTAGCTTGTAGGGAGCTTGCAGGGTTAATTTTAGCTTTAGTGTAGAGATCAGCCTCCCACCTGACACATCACACCCCCTGATCCCTCCCAAACAGCTCTCTTCCCTCCCCCACCCCACAATTGTCCCCACCATCTTAAGTACTGGCAGAAAGTCTGCCAGTACTAAAATAAAAGTTTTTTTTTTTTTTTAATAAAATAAATAATAATAATAATTCTGCTGTGTAGGATCCCCCTTAGCCCCCAACCTCCCTTATACCCCCAAACAGCTCTCTAACCCCCCTCTGCATTATTGTGCGCCATATTGGGTACTGGCACTCCTTCGTGCACACGCACGCTCACCCGTGCACGCACCCACACACTATCCCGCCCCCCTCCTCCACTCATGGCTGCCTACCCGCCTCCCTGGATCAGCTCCCACCCACCAACGAACATAGCCATCGATGGCCAATGCAGAGAGGGCCACAGAGTGTCTCTCTCTCTCTGCATCAGACTGCTAAAAACTGTTATTGCAGGATGCCTCAATATCAAGGCATCACTGCAATAACAGGAAAGCGTCTGGAAGTGATCAGGATTGCTTCCACCGCTTTCAAAGACCAATGACGTACAGGGTACATCCTCGGTCGTTAACTGTATTTTTTTGGAGGATGTACCCTGCACGTTGTCGGTCATTAAGGGGTTAATCTTAGTTTTTTTTTAATTTTTAAGTAATGTTAGCTTTTTTATTTTAATTGTTTGTAATTTTGTATTTTTTAATTAATGTAATTGGGTTAATTTAGGGGGTGTTTGGTTAGGGGGTGTTAGGTTAGGGGGCTTAGTAATTTAATTAGTTATTTGCGTTGTGTGGGTTTAGTGGTTTAGGGGTTAATAGTTTTATTAGGATTATTGCGTTGTGTGGATTTGGCGGATTAGGGGTTAGTAGATTTATAAGATTTGTTGTGATGTGGGTTAATGGCAGATTAGGGGTTAATAGTTTTAATAGGTACTTTGCGATGTGGGTTAATAGTTTTAGTAGGTACTTTGTGATGTGGGTTAATGGCAGATTAGGGGTTAATAGTTTAAATAGGGACTTTTCAATGTGTGTGAATGGCGGATTAGGGGTTAAAACATTTATTTGGTAGTTTGTGATGTTGGGGTTGGCGATTTAGGGGTTAATACTTTTATTAGGTAGATTGCGATGTGGGTGAATGGCGGATTAGGGGTTAATAGTTTAATTAGGCATATTACGTTGTGGGGGGTTGTCAGTTTAGGGGTTAATACTTTTATTATTAGTTCAGATGTGGGTTTGATGTCGGATATAGGGGTTTTACGTGTCGGGTTTATTTTTGGGAGGCGTGTTAGACTTTTAAGGGAGATTTGACATTTTGTTTTTATTTTCTTAGGCGCTGGCAGTTTTTAAAATGCTGTAAGTCACTGGCGACTCCAGAAATTTGTATTTATGCCAATTTATGGACATCACTAGTTTATCTGATTTACATCACTTTATGAATTGTTAGTGCTGTATATGTGATACCCCAATGTGCGAGGTGAAATTACAGGCGGCGCGGGTTTCAGCAGTTGTGCTGAAGCTTGAGCCGCATATGTAATCTCGCCCTAGATGCCAGTCATTTGTCCAATCCTCCAATTGTTGTATATCACTTCTCATTTTGTCTACCAAACTGAAACATCTATTCTGTTACAAATTTTTGTATAATTTGCAAACAGACATACTTTCCCCTGTAGCCCTTTGCTGAAATCTCTGATAAATATGTTAAAACACAAAACAGGCCCCAGAACCAACTCCTGAGGAACACCACTAATAACAGCCCTCTTTGCTTAATGTACTCCATTTACTAAGACACTTTGTTTTGTGTCCTTAAACCAGCATTCTACCCAGTTCACAATTTTTGAGTCTTGATCAAGGAGATACAGTTTTTGAATTAGTTTGTTGTATGGGACAGTGTCAAATGCTTTGCTGAAATCTAGATATGCTACATCAACTGCTCCACCCTGATCTAATACTTTTGTTGCAAAATCAAATAAGTCAATTAGATTAGTCTGAGATGATCTCCCTGAAGTGAAACCATGTTGATTTTGGTCCTCTAAATTGTTTGTCTTTATGTAAGTCATAATTTTTATTTTAAGAGACTTTCTATTAATTTCCCTTCTACTCAAGTTAAACTAACTAGCCTGTAGTTACCAGATTCTTCCCTACTGCCCTTTTTATGAAGAGGTACTACATTCGCTATTCTCCAATCATCTGGAACAGCTCCTGTTAATAGTGACTGATTAAATAGAGCAGGTAATGGGGCAGTTAGCAAAGATGGAAGTCCTTTTAAAATCCTTGGAAGAATATTATCAGTAACCACTGACTTTTTTACATTCTATCTTCACAATCTTTTGTGAAAACAGAACAGAAGTAATCATTGAGACAGTCTGCAATTTGCTCATCTCCTTCTATTATTCCACCATTAACTGTTTTAAATGTTACTATTTTAACCTTATTTTTTCTTCTTTCACTGATATATCTAAAGAATGTTTTGTCCCCATGTTTTACTGATTTACTGTAATCTTCTCTTCCGCATGAGCTTTAACTTCTGCAAGGAGAAGTCTTCCATAGAAATTAAAGAAGCTCTCTGGGATACAACATTTAACATGGGAGAGAGAAGGTAACTGGAGAACATCTGGGGCTGATTTCAAATATAAATTAAACTGAAATGCTTTCACTACAAGTTTATTTGCTTTTGCCTATATTTTAATATATATTACTTTTCTGTCAGTTATTTTGAATTTTGATCAAGTTTCACCTGCATACAGCTGACAAGATAGTTCAGTGAGACCAGCTTGTTTAAAATACTTACATCAATACGCAATCATTGTGAGAGAGCTTCAGACATACCTTTGGAATTCCTCTGTTCAGCCCAGGGAACTGCCCTGTCCCTCCCATTTTCTGAAACTGTCAGTCTTAGCTTACAATAGAGCAAGTATAAACTGCAATGTAATTTGAAAAAGACACACATAAATATACAAAGTATGATCCTAATTTTTAAAAGTAACAAAACAATCAGAATTTGTAAAATTGTGAAATGCTGGTGCAATGCTGCCCCCTGCAGATTTGGGGCCAATCGTCTGCTAGCAGGGGTTGTCAATCAACCCGATCATTTTTAGACCGCTGCTTCATAACTTCCGTAGATTGATAAATTGACCCCTAGGAGTGCTTAACATGTAGTTCAATGGTGTGATCTAGCTCACTGTGATTAGACAGTTAGTCCATTACATGCTATTTGAAAAAGCAGCTGTGCTGAAGAGGATGACAGTAAAGGTCATTACAATTTTGTTTGGCATATTATGCGTTTAAAAAATAAAAATAAATCATAAAGCTATTGTCATGTAATAAAATTTTGCACATAATGTATAACAGAGAAAGTAAAGATAGAACCAAGGAAAAGGAATTGGAAGCCCTGGAAAATCTAGAAAAGGATAACAGAATTGTGATAAAACCAGCCAATAAGGGTGGGGAGTAGTAATTTGGGATAAAGACAAATAAGTGTTTGAGACAAGTCAGAGACACTACTACATACTTTTATACAAAAATCCATTAAATGTGTTTTAAAAAGAAGTTGAGACATTTGTAGCAACTGGTTTCAGGGAAGGAGTTTTAAATAAAAATTAGTGTAAAGGGACAGACAACACAAGAATTTTTGTTCTTTTAAAAGATAGATAATCCCTTAATTACCCATTCCCCAGTTTTGCATATCCAACACAGTTATAATAATACACATTTTACCTCTGTGATTACCCTGTATCTAAGCCTCTGCAGACTGCCCCCTTATTTCAGTTCTTTTGACAGACTTGCATTTTATCCAATCAGTGCTCACTCCTCGGTAAATTCACGTGCATGAGCTTAATGTTATCTATATGAAACATATGAACTAACGCCCTCTAGTGGTGAAAAACTGTCAAATGCAGAGGCGGCCTTCAAGGTCTAAGAAATTAGCATATGAACCTCCTAGGTTTAGCTTTCAACTAAGAATACCAAGAGAACAAATCACCTCACTATATACTAAAATATAAAAAGACAGAGGTTTAAAATCTGTTAAAAATATCTTCTATGACTTGTAAACAATTGGGTTTGTTTTAAATTGTATAGAGTTAATATTATATACCAACTTATTTTGGTTTGAAGGGTGGTATTATTTACAGGTCAGTTGCACCACCATGGGCACCAGGTTTGCACCAAGTTATGCAAATGTGTTACTTAAAAAGTGACTATATATATATATATATATATATATATATATATATATATATATATATATATATATATATATATATATATAAAACAATGTGGTAAAAATTTGTGTATCAAACCCTAATTAAGGATATGTGTATACAAAAAAATCCACGTTCCCACTGTGTATCACGCCTCAATGGTCACAATGATGTCTTCTTGCCTCAAGATAAAATATATAAAATAGTGAAGCACAGTTAAAATTCAATAAATACACCCCCAAACACTGCCAAGGGGCTGCTCATGTGTTGCAGAGCCTAAACTAGCTCTGGAGATGACGCACACCCAATTTATACTGTTGGGCAATCAGTATACAACCGGTCCAACTCCGGGATTAATGTATAAATCAATATTTATTAAAAGCAATTAAAATACTTTAACGGCCACAATATCACTCCTAACTTGTAGTCACTATGGTATAGTTCCACTATATGTAATTAGTGGGCGGTAATAACTGGTGTGGTGGTTGGATGGAAGCGGATTATGTAGGAATCCTATTTGATGCTTCACCATTTAGAAATCAGAATTGTCGCAATACCTTTCCTGGTGACATAAACAAGGGGGCATGGCTAGGATGTGTTCCGACGTAAGTTCGCTGTATAAGTACGGCTTTTTCACATAAGTATATGGCAAAACATATGTCGAAACACATCCTAGCCATGCCCCCTTGTTCACCAGTAAAGGTAATTCAATTATTCTGGTTTCTAAATGGTGAAGCATCGAATAGGATTCCTACCTAATCCCCTTGGCAGTGTTTGAGAGTGTATTCATTGAATTTTAACTGTACTTCACAATTTGATATATTTTTTCATGAGGCAAGAAGACATAATTGTGACCATTGAGGGTTGATGCACAGTGGGAACATGGATTTTTTGTATACACATATCCTTAATTAGTGTTTGATACACAAATTTGTACCACATTGTTATGTTATATATACAGTATATATATATATATATATATATATATATATATATATATATATTTTAAGTAACATATTATAATTACACAAGTGATCACTGTACTTTTGTTTTGTATAAGTTATGCAAATTTGTTTATGTCATCCTGGTAAGAATCCCACTTTTTTGCCTCTAAATTGAGTGCATACCTGGTGACCTATAGGCAGTACATTAATGACCTCTTCTTTATTTGGAGAGGATCTCATTCTGATTTGGTTAAATATAGGGAATATTTTAATTCCAATTATTTTAATATAGACCTAAAGTGCTAATGTAATCAAACCTCCCTAGTATTTTTGGATTTAGAGATTTATATGGAAAACAATCAAATTGAAACAGAACCATTTTAAATCGGTTGATGTAAACACCTATATTGAAGAAGATAGTTTTCATTTAAAGAGCTGGTTTCGGAAGGCCTAGATTTAGAGTTAGGCGGTAGCCGTCAAAACCAGTGTTAGAGGCTCCTAACGCTGGTTTTTACCGCCCTCTGGTATTTGGAGTCAGTCAGGAAAGGGTCTAACACTCACTTTGCAGCCGCGACTTTTCCATACCGCAGATCCCCCTACGCCATTTGCGTAGCCTATCTTTTCAATGGGATCTTCCTAACACCGGTATTTAGAGTCTTGGCTGAAGTGAGCATTAGAAATCTAACGACAAAACTCCAGCCGCAGAAAAAAGTCAGTAGTTAAGAGCTTTTTGGGCTAACGCCGGTTTATAAAGCTCTTAACTACTGTGCTCTAAAGTACACTAACACCCATAAACTACCTATGTACCCCTAAACTGAGGTCCCCCCACATCGCCGCCACTCTATTAAAATTTTTTAACCCCTAATCTGCCGACCGCACACCGCTGCCAGCTACGTTATCCCTATGAACCCCTAATCTGCTGCCCCTAACACCGCCAACCCCTATATTATATTTATTAACCCCTAATCTGCCGCCCCCAATGTTGCCGCCACCTACCTACAATTATTAACCCCTAATTTGCCGACCGGAGCTCACCGCTACTATAATAAAGTTATTAACCCCTAACCCGCCTCACTCCCGCCTCAATAACCCTATAATAAATAGTATTAACCCCTAATCTGCCCTCCATAACATTGCCAACACCTAACTTCAAGTATTAACCCCTAATCTGCCGACCGGAGCTCACCGCTACTATAATACATTTATTAACCCCTAAACCTAAGTCTAACCTTAACCCTAACACCCCCCTAAGTTACATATAATTTAAATCTAACAAAATAAATTAACTCTTATTAAATAAATTAATCCTATTTAAAGCTAAATACTTACCTGTAAAATAAACCCTAATATAGCTACAATATTAATTATAATTATATTATAGCTATTTTAGGATTAATATTTATTTTACAGGCAACTTTGTATTTATTTTAACCAGGTACAATAGCTATTAAATAGTTAATAACGATTTAATAGTTACCTAGTTAAAATAATTACAAATTACCTGTAAAATAAATCCTAACCTAAGTTACAATTAAACCTAACACTACACTATCAATAAATTAATTAAATACAATACCTACAAATAAATACAATTAAATAAACTAACTAAAGTACAAAAAATAAAAAAGAACTAAGTTACAAAAAATAAAAAAATATTTACAAACATTAGAAAAATATTACAACAATTTTAAACTAATTACACCTACTCTATGCCCCCTAATTAAATAACAAAGCCCCCCAAAATAAAAAAAATGCCCTACCCTATTCTAAAATTAAAATAGAAAAGCTCTTTTACCTTACCAGCCCTGAAAAGGGCCCTTTGCGGGGCATGCCCCAAATAATTCAGCTCTTTTGCCTGTAAAAAAACCCCATACAATACCCCTCCCAACATTACAACCCACCACCCACATACCCCTAATCTAACCCAAACCCCCCTTAAATAAACTAACACTAAGCCCCTGAAGATCTCCCTACCTTGTCTTCACCTCACCGGGTTCAGCGATCGGTCCAGAAGAGGGTCCGAAGTCTTGATCCAAGCGGCGGCTGAAGAATTCCATCATCGGGCTGAAGTCGGAAGTCCATCATCGGGATGAAGTCTTCTATCAAGCGGCATCTTCAATCTTCTTTCTTCCGGAGCGGAGCCATCTTCTTCCCAGCCGACGCGGATCCAACCTCTTCAACCGACGCCTACTCGCCGAATGACGGTTCCTTTAAATGACGTCATCCAAGATGGCATCCCTCGAATTCCGATTGGCTGATAGGATTCTATCAGCCAATCGGAATTAAGGTAGGAATATTCTGATTGGCTGATGGAATCAGCCAATCAGATTCAAGTTCAATCCGATTGGCTGATCCAATCAGCCAATCAGATTGAGCTCGCATTCTATTGGCTGATCTGAACAGCCAATAGAATGCGAGCTCAATCTGATTGGCTGATTGGATCCTATCAGCCAATCGGAATTCGAGGGACGCCATCTTGGATGACGTCATTTAAAGGAACCGTCATTCGGCGAGTAGGCGTCGGTTGAAGAGGTTGGATCCGCGTCGGCTGGGAAGAAGATGGCTCCGCTCCGGAAGAAAGAAGATTGAAGATGCCGCTTGATAGAAGACTTCATCCCGATGATGGACTTCCGACTTCAGCCCGATGATGGAGTTCTTCAGCCGCCGCTTGGATCAAGACTTCGGACCCTCTTCTGGACCGATCGCTGAACCCGGTGAGGTAAAGACAAGGTAGGGAGATCTTCAGGGGCTTAGTGTTAGGTTTATTTAAGGGGGGTTTGGGTTAGATTAGGGGTATGTGGGTGGTGGGTTGTAATGTTGGGGGGGGTATTGTATGTTTTTTTTTTTACAGGCAAAAGAGCTGAATTCTTTGGGGCATGCCCCGCAAAGGGCCCTTTTCAGGGCTGGTAAGGTAAAAGAGCTTTGAACTTTTTAAATTTAGAATAGGGTAGGGCATTTTTTTATTTTGGGGGGCTTTGTTATTTAATTAGGGGGCTTAGAGTAGGTGTAATTGGTTTAAAATTGTTGTAATATTTTTCTAATGTTTGTAAATATTTTTTTATTTTTTGTAACTTAGTTCTTTTTTATTTTTTGTACTTAAGTTAGTTTATTTCATTGTATTTAATTGTAGGTATTTTATTTAATTAATTTATTGATAGTGTAGTGTTAGGTTTAATTGTAACTTACGTTAGGATTTATTTTACAGGTAGCAGATTAGGGGTACATAGGTATAATGTAGGTTGCGGCGGTATACGGAGCAGCAGATTAGGGGTTAAAAAAAATATGCAGGTGTCAGCGATAGCGGGGCCGGCAGATTAGGGATTAATAAGTGTAAGGTTAGGGGTGTTTAGACTCGGGGTTCATGTTAGGGTGTTAGGTGCAGACATAGGAAGTGTTTCCCCATAGTAAACAATGGGGCTGCGTTAGGAGCTGAACGCTGCTTTTTTGCAGGTGTTAGGTTTTTTTTCAGCTCAAACTGCCCCATTGTTTTCTATGGGGGAATCGTGCACGAGCACGTTTTTGAAGCTGGCCGCGTCCGTAAGCAACGCTGGTATTTAGAGTTGCAGTGGCGGTAAATATGCTCTACGCTCCCTTTTTTGGAGCCTAACGCAGCCATTCTGTGAACTCTAAATACCAGCGGTATTTAAAAGGTGCGGGGGGAAAAAAGCACGCGTAGCTAACGCACCCCTTTGGCCGCAGAACTCTAAATCTAGCCGTTAATGTTCCAAAAAGTCAATTTCATCGTTTGAAAAGAAATTGTACAGAAAATAAAGTGTATTTAGAACAGGCCAATACTTTAAAACTATATTTCTGGAGACAAAATTATCAAGAGAAGTACATTAGAAATGTTTTACATGAAACTGAACAAAAAAACAGGCAAGAACTATTAAAGTATAAAGAAAAAGAAAAATATGAACAAAAAGGTTTAGAAAATAAAATAGGCCCCCTGGTGTTCGACTATTGTGTACAAAATAAAGAAATCACAACAACTATTAATACCCATTGGGAAATTTTAAAAAAAGACAATAGTCTGATTAATATCTTACCTGAGAAACCAAATATCATTTTTAGAAAAGCACCTAATTTGAAAGACTAATTAAAAAGTTTCTTAAGGGTTTCTAATGAGACATGGTTAGATCAGAGAGAAGAAAAGGATTTCTATAAATGTTGCTTTTGTGATGGATGCAAACATTTTGCACATCAGAATTCAGTGATTAAAGGATTTAGCTCTTCAAGTATAACTAATAATAGAAACAACACAATTAACCAGTTTATTTCATGACACTCCAGCAATCTAATTTATTTGCTGGAGTGCTCATGTAATCGTTAATATATAGGTAGAACCTCTAAAAAGCGTTCTAAAGGGATTTTAGGAGCACATATATGACATGAAAAAATGTTTTAAAAAACATTCCTTACCAGACCATTTTAGAATAAAACTTAATTGCAGGGGGGGGCGGAGTTGGCCGCAACGGAGATGGTTGCTTAAGCCCAGAGCTCCTTGCTGAGACCCACAAGACACCGAATTTACAGAAGGTTCAAATAAGCCCACAAACACTAAACATGGTATTATCAAGTTGGGAACCCTCAGGGACAATTCCGATACCACTCCGGAGTTCTCCGGACTAAATATAAGCTTTGTTTTCCTCTATACAAAGCTCTAGAACTACTCACCGGTGGCCATCTTGGATTCAGTGTGGCACAGCAGTCACAACAGGGGAATTGCCCGATCTGCAAAACTTAAGAACCTTTGAATCTACAACTTATTAGGGTAAGTCCTGTACCCTAGGGAGCTGAAGATTAACACAGGGAGTGGAGTTGATGATACTGCACCTCGTTGGAAACGTAGCTGGATATAATAATAAGACAGGTGGCTGTAATACAACTCTGCTGGTAACAACAATTAGTCAGGGTCTGTGTTCTGTATATCGCAAGGGTAACCATACAGAGTTATTTGTTCACTTACAAAAGACATTACCTAACCTAACACACGCACAGCTCCGAGCAGCAACAACAACTTAAGCCTAATACCTGCTAATAAAGAATACTGCGTATTGCAGAACTATATAATATGGCTTCTAAGAAAACTATAAAGCCAGCTAAAGCTACTAAGCCACAGCAATCTAAGGGACAGATTGTTAACTCCTTTTTTAGCCCCTCAGAAAGGAAGGAATTTGAGAGCCTAAAAACGAAAGTTTTGTCTCCACATTTACCTGCCCCTTCACAAGCTATCCCTGTATTACCCACTGATGAACATACTCAAATACCTACACATATCCTTTCCTCCCTGGCTTCCACTCAGGACATTGCTAAAATAGTCAGAATGTGTATCAGAGAAGAACTGATGGAACTAAAGCAAGATATGCACACAATGGGCTTTAGAGTGGAGGCCTTAGAAAATAATCAAGATATGGTGAAGGAAGATATGACATCCATACAGGAGACTATTGAGCATAAATCAGAACTGATACTTGCTCTACAAGAAAAAATGGAGGACATGGAGAATAAGAGCAGGAGGAAAAACATAAGAATCAGGGGCACCCCAGAGTCTGTTCTCCCAAAAGACTTCCCAGTGTATCTTTCAGCTTTATTTCACTATCTATCGGACGACCCTAATGCAGCTAACATAAAGTGGGTGAGGGCCCATAGTGCATTACGGCCCAAACCACCTGACACAGAACCTCCCAGAGATATTATTATTAAATTTAAGAACTTCCAAGAAAAGGAAAACATTTTGGCTGCATCGAGGAAGAAGCAACCTGTGAGATTTCGTGGTGTGGTCCTGCAATTCGATGCTGATTTGGCTGTCCGCACTTTACAACAAAGAAAATAATTATCTCCACTACAACCATTCTCAGAAATAAGAGGATTCCGTACATGTGGGGTTTTCCACTCCAACTCATGGTGATTCACAACAACAGAAGGATCACCTGTTCAAGACCACAAGAAATTCCTCAATTCTGTAAATTAATTGATTTGGACCCCCCTTCTCTATTACCTGACCAACAAGAACAGCCGCTGGAAAGTACAAGATCCCAGGCGGAGAAGAAAAAAGAGACATGGGACACGGTGCAGCCACAAAAAAAAGGCAGATTCTCTCCAAAACAGAGTTCTAAGGACACAAATATGCAGTGTAAGGAGGCTATATCTCCTACTTCATCTAAAGATGGAGAGGACTCAGATCCAGAATCATCCTGAATGAGAATTTCTGGTAAAGTGAATAGAAATGTTTAATTGTGATATTTATTCACGGACACGTTTTCCTGCCTCGCGGTGAGTCCTGTTTTTGCCCAGTTGAGAGACTGTTGCTAATATTAATAGAGGACTCTCTTTGATAGCCACTTGGATGGCAGAACAATATTATTCGGTGTAACTTGATTATAGTTATTATGACAAAGATACATGTGGTTTCTCTAAGATTTCCCTGAGTCTTGTATTTTAGAATAATTTATGCTAGTCATTAGATGTTCACTGTTAAGATATTTGTTATTATTTCTATTTTCTTATGTTTTCAGTACAGGTTTCATGTTTTCAAGTTTCTGAAAACCCAAAAATGATACAGTTTATTTATATGTACAATACTTTAACTATGGCTTGGCCATGCATGACAGCTACCCTAATAGGCATATACCACCACGACACGCACACTCCACATAATCTCCCAGAATGTTAGGGGGTTTAACTCACCCAACAAATGCTCTATGGCAGGGGTCGCCAACCTTTCGGACCTCAGGGACCACTAAACTCAAAATTTTGAATCCCGTGGACCACTAACATGATTTTTTTAAAAAAGGTACAAACCTCTATAAGGTATGTATGTATATATATATATATATATATATATATATATATATATATATATATATATATATATATATATATATATATATATATATATATATATATATATATATATATATATATATATACACACATACACACACACACACACACATACTGTACATAACTAGTATAACCATAACTAACTTTACATTATGTATATATTTACACATTCTTAAGAATTATTTTTGGAATTAAATAACTCAAAGACAGAACTGAGAGAATACTTTCAAATGACAGATGAAGGGTGAGTGCCAACTTTTGAGCTGGAAACAGAGAGGCAGAAAGTTGGAAAAAAAGAATTATGTTTAAAAGGACCACAAGACTTCCGAGTTACCTCCCCAGTTAGTAAGTCCATCTGAAAGACTTAGGAAAACTACTACAAAGAGACAGGTAAAGGGAAGAAAATACATGAAATATGAGGGGAATTTTGCTTTCTTTTTTTATATACTACTATTTCAAGCCAAGACTTTAGTTACCTCTGCTGGTTTTAAAATGGAAGCATCTTCCTCTGAGCAGCATACCTGGAGGGATGAGTTAAAAACACAATCTAGCTATGCAAGTTGCGCAGTACTATGCAGTGTGCGTAGGGAGTTTGCAATTTAACTCCTCCTCCGTCGTTTTTTCACTGATCTCCAGCCAGGCATTGTAGGGAGTTGCAGCGCAACGGGGGTGACACCATCAGAGGAGATTAATTCCTGCTTTATGGTGTCAAGGACCACCAATATCTTCTCGTGGACCACTGGTTGGTGACCGCTGCTCTATGGCATGCTTGACCTTTCCAGAAGGCGAGCAGATATCTTGTTTCTACAAGAGACACATTTTAAAAGACATCGGGAATGTAAATATCTGGGCCCCATTACACCCAGCACTACCACAAAAAAAAGAGAGGGGTCAGCATATTATTCCATAAAAATACTGCTTTCCAACATATACATACTACTAAAGACACAGGGGCAATTCCTGGGAGTTTTTGGGCTTCTGTATGGAACCCCAGTATCATTAATTAATATATATGCTCCGAATGTTTAGCACATCCCATTTTTCCGTAAAATGTTCCAGAAACTCGTAGATATGGCCCAGGGGATCATTATATTAGAAGGAGATTTTAATTTCCCTCTCCAACCACTAAAAGATAGCTCAAATGTAAATACCTGTGTCTCTAAGAAAACGGCACAATTTTTATGTAAAAACTTAAGAGATCACAATCTCTATGACTCCTGGAGATATTTTCATGGAGACAAAATTGACTACACTTTTTTCTCAGCCCCTACAAAAATGTACAGCAGGTTGGACTACTTTTTTGCTAACCAAACTGGCCTTCCGCATCTCTCGAATTCCCAAATTAAAGCCACTGCGTGCTCTGATCATTCTGCGGTTTTGCTTTCTTTAATTTGGCCTAATTCTACAAATACTGAATTTGTATGGAAGTTAGATGACGCTATACTACATAAAACTGAACACACAGACGCATTAACAAAATCCCTCAATGAATTCTTCACAATTAATGCCACCCCTGACATTAATATCTCCACTATATGGGAAACACACAAGTGTTATATGAGGGGAGAGTTTATTATGCTTAAGGCGCATCTCAAGAAAATAGAACACAAAGTATGCTGAATTAGCAGAACAATTATCCAAACTTGATCTCCAACATAAAAAAACACCTACTGACCCTCCGATTTTGTATGACTTAATGAATACAAGAATTAAATTGAAAACCCTTTTAGCCCAAAAACAACAAGCCATAACTCATAAAATCAAACAAAAATTCTTTTATGAAGGCAATAGGGCAGGAAAATTACTGGCCAGAGCCCTTAAAAAAAGAAAATTTCGCCAGAATCCCGATATCAAAGGGATCAAGATTCAGGATAATTAATATAAAATGGCACTATATGCTGATGACGTGATGTTTACATTAACTCCCCCTGCTACACCACTTGCAGCATTATCATTGGTACTTTCAGATTATGGCAAGTTCTCCTTCTTCAAAATCAACGAGACTAAGTCAGAATTTATTAGCCTCCATAACTCCTCTAGTTTGGTAAGATTGGTCAGATTATGGGTATCGCCATAACACTAAGTCAATCAAATACCTGGGCATACAGATCCCAGAAAACAAATCTTTGCTATTCGCACTAAACTACCCACCACTGCTACAGGCAATTAGGAAGGAACTACATGACTGGGAACACAAACCAATTTCTTGGCTGGGCCGTATAAACTCCATAAAGATGATCATACCCCCCAAAATATTATACACATTCCAAGCCCTTCCTATACAGCTTCCAGACTCTTACATACGGTCTTTACAAAAGATTCTTAATTCCTATATATGGTCTGAGCACATGATAAGGGTTCCTATGCATACGATATACATGTCAAAAGATAGGGACGGACTAGGGGTTCCCAATATGGGATTTTATAGACTTGCCACACATCTTGTAAGAATTATAAATTGGTGTAAAAATGGAACAAACAAGGAATGGATTGAGCTGGAACGATCCTTAGCCTCTTTCCCTAACCTGGGTAGTGCATGCTGGCTACCTCTAGTAGAACAGAAGATCGTGACATCCACTTCCTTACTCGCAAAAGAAACTCTTAGAACCTGGAACTATGTTATCAAACATTTCCCTTCTATACCTTCCCCCCTATCCCCTACTCTCACTAACCCCATCTTCCAAATAAACTATCACAACCTATGTACAACTGATAGCACGATTCACACACTAACTCCGTTTTGTAAGGTCTTACAAGGGAATACCCTGTGTTCAAAAGACGAACTAACCAAACTAAACATTGACCATTTTAAACAGTGGTACAAATATTTCCAACTTAGACATCTAATATTTACACACTCTGATAAACAACAAATCCTTAGACCACGAACCCCATTAGAAAATATATGTTTGCTACAGATAGCAACTAAGGGCCACATATCCATGGCTTACCAACAAATATTAAATTATCATTCACGTAAACTACCCTCATATACAGAGAAGTGGGAGAAAGATCTAGGGTCCCCACTTGTAGAAAAGGATTGGCTTACCATTATTAAACATATGAATTCCGCTTCTACCACCATGAAATTTAGGGAAACAAACATGAAATTACTAAGTAGAAGGTACCTAACTCCGCATAGGTTATCACAAATTTATCCAAACACACAAGCTCTATTTTGGAGAAATTGCAGTCATATTGGTACATTGCTTCATGTGTGGTGGCATTGTCCTAAAATACAGGAGTTTTGGAAATTGGTGACCTCTGAGATTAGTAAAGCTACCCACCACGACATATCCCTAGACCCCCAGACATGCTTATTCCACAAACCAACCAAAATTAGATGTCGGCTTAGAGCAACACTATTGAATATAATGCTAATTTGTGCTAAACAATTGATTCCAAGATGGTGGAAAAGTACAGTTATCCCATCTAGGGAGGATTGGATAAACTTGATATCTTTAACCTTATCCCTAGAGAAATACCACTATAGTCTGACACACAAAATGGAAGAATATTATTCAATTGTATTTATATGTCTGCTAGAAAAATGGTGAGCCCATGATGTTTCTGATCCAGATCATGGTAATTGAACAATGCCAAACCTGTAAGTATATTTATATTAATGGAATTATGTTAATGACGTAGTGTGCATATAGCAATTGAAACCTTATCTGTACTATTGCATTATACCTGTTAATGTTTTGATTTGTTTCAATAAAGAAAATTTTCAAAAAAAAACAAAAACTTAATTGCAACCCAAAATAAATAGTTAAATTTGTAGGCATAAAACATAAAAAAAGGACTGGAGGGGAGGAGATGTGGATAATATGGAAAAACATTCCATTTAAGCCCACTGATACCCTATGGGTTGAATAAAGATTTTGAATGATATAATTTCCAATAATAATAGCCACCTCTGCTGTTCCTGTATAGCTGAGTGGTTAAGGGTAGTGATGTCCCGAACTGTTCGCCCGTGAACGGTTCACAGCGAACATAGCTTGTTCGCGTTTGTGGGCGAACACATGGCGATGTTCGATCCGCCCCTATGTGTCATCATTGTGGAAACTTTGACCCTTTATGTTACAGCCGCCTGACACATTAGAGCCAATCAACATCAGACACTCCCTCACAGACACTCCCAGCTACTCGGAATCCGCCATTTTAGACTCATAACGACCTTGCTTTTTTAATGATAGGACGTGTTATGTTTTTGCTCCTGACATTAATAGGAAAAACATAGCTAGGCTAGTGTATTTACAGTCCAGAAGGACTCCACTAATCTCTGCTGCAAGCACAGCACCCCAAAAAGCCCTTTTTAGGGCTATATTTTGTGCCGTTTTTTTTTTTATTTCTTTTTTTTTTATTAGCATTTGCCTGGCTTTCAGCTGTGTGTTTAAGGCTCACAGCATATGCTGTGACTACTGCCACCACTGATATCTCCCTAACAACATTAGTTTAAATTTAACTAACCCAAAAATATAATTATTTTTCTAGTGTAATTTTTTTTCATTTTCTATCAGGCCAGTGTCACACAGCATATACTCTGGTTCATTGCTCTGTGCCAGCCAGCAGTGTTAATATCCGTTTATAACATTATTTTTAATTAAAAAAAAAAACACAAAAAAATATTTTTCTAGTGTAATCTAATTACATTTACTATCATGCCTGTGTCTGTCAGGCTCACTCAGCATTAATATACCTCTTTTTTTTCAGTCTTTTGGTTAATTGGTCTGTGCCAGGCAGCCACCCAGCACTCATATCTATTTTTCTTTCACCTTAATTTTAATATAAAAAAAAAAAAAGTTTAAATTTGTTTGCTAGTGTAATCAAATCTAATTTTCTATCCGGCCTGTGTGTTTTGCTGACATAGAGAGCCTACTGTGTTTACTTGCTGCCCTCCCTAGTCTATGAGCCACGACTCATATGTGTTTAACCTTTTTTTAATTCCCCCCCCAAAAAATAATTTCAATCATTTTTCTAGTGTAATCTAATAGTATTTTCTATCAGGCGTGTGTGTATCCGACATACATAGCCTACTGTTTTTAATAGCTGCCCTTCCAAGGCTATCAGCCACGACTCATATGTATGTGCTTAACCTTTTTCTTAAAATTTCCAAAAAAAAGTCTTTAAATCATTATGCTAGTGTAATCTAATTGTATTTTCTATCAGGCCTGTGTCTAACTGTCTATCTGACTTACACAGCATACTGTTGTTATAATTGCTGCCCTACGTAGCAGCCAGCCAGTGCGACCACTCATAGAGTCATATGTGCATTGCACTTCTTAACATAATTTTAATATTAAAATCTAAAATTTTAAAATATTTTGCTAGTGTAATGTAACTTAATTTTCTATCAGTCCTGTGTTTTTGTCACTTACACAGCATACTGTGTTAAATTACTGCCCTACCTACCATCCACGACTCATATCTGCCAGCCTGTCTGCCAGGCCCAAGTAGCCAATTAGTGGCACCAATCACAATTCTTGTAACAGTAATAAAAAATAAAAAAAACATAATTTTTTGGACTGCAAATATTCAGTCTCCTAGGGCCATTGAATTTCATTTACCTCCTGCCTGCCACTGCCAGCCTTTTGTGCCAGGCCGTCTAGCCAACTATTTACACCAATCATAATTGTTGTCACAGTCAGACAGTATAGTTATTAATTTAAATAAAAAAAATTTTTAGTGTTGATCTTAACCCTCAGTTTGCTCGTGCCTTTGAATTGCACTTTTCTACAGCCTTCCAAGCCTGTGTGCCAGGCCTACTTAAAAAATATTTACACCAATCATATTTGTTGTTACAGTATTCTAATAATTAAAAATTAAAATTTTTGGTAATAGTTGCTGTGATTTGAATCGTCAGTTTGCTGGTGCCATTGAAACGCACTTTCCTCCTGCCTTGCAGCCTGCTGTGAGCCAGGCCCCCACCTAGCCAATTGTTGTCAGCAATCATATTTCTGTTAACAGTATTGCAAAAATTGTCAATCATCACTGTTTAGACTGTCAGTAATCAGTCTCCTAGTGTCCTTGAATGCATCTCCCTCCTGCCTGCCATCCTTTTGTGCCAGGCCGTCTTGCCAACTATTTACACCAATCCTAATTTTTTGTCACAGTATAGTTACTAATTAAAATTAAAAAAATCTTTATTGTTGATGATCTTAACCCTCAGTTTGCTCGTGCCTTTGAATTGCACTTTTCTACAGCCTTCCAAGCCTGTGTGCCAGGCCTACTTAAAAAATATCTACACCAATCATATTTGTTGTGACAGTATTCTAATAATTAAAAATTAAAATTTTTGTTAATAGTTGCTGTGATTTGAATAGTCAGTTTGCTGGTGCCAATGAAACGCACTTTCCTCCTGCCTTGCAGCCTGCTGTGAGCCAGGCCCCCACCTAGCCAATTGTTGTCAGCAATCATATTTCTGTTAACAGTATTGCAAAAATTGTCAATCATCACTGTTTAGACTGTCAGTAATCAGTCTCCTAGTGTCCTTGAATTGCACTGAGTCACGTTGGATTGTAGTATTTGGTTAGGCTAATCATGATGGCCATGTAGACCACCATAATAATAAGAACAGTACTAGCAAAATACAGCCAATGAAGGGCCTTAGGAAGACTGAGCCAAGGTTGGATTGTAGTATTTGGTTAGGATAATCATGATGGCCATGTAGACCACCACCACCGAGAGTCCTGGAAGTAACAGGGATGATGAGATGAAAGTGCTAAGAATAGTACTACTTGAAACAACAGAGTTAGCCATGGGTGTTAATCCAAGACCGCTTGGATTTATTTTTGTATTGGGTGCAGCTAATCATGCAGGCCATATACAGGGAGTGCAGAATTATTAGGCAAATGAGTATTTTGACCACATCATCCTCTTTATGCATGTTGTCTTACTCCAAGCTGTATAGGCTCGAAAGCCTACTACCAATTAAGCATATTAGGTGATGTGCATCTCTGTAATGAGAAGGGGTGTGGTCTAATGACATCAACACCCTATATCAGGTGTGCATAATTATTAGGCAACTTCCTTTCCTTTGGCAAAATGGGTCAAAAGAAGGACTTGACAGGCTCAGAAAAGTCAAAAATAGTGAGATATCTTGCAGAGGGATGCAGCACTCTTAAAATTGCAAAGCTTCTGAAGCGTGATCATCGAACAATCAAGCGTTTCATTCAAAATAGTCAACAGGGTCGCAAGAAGCGTGTGGAAAAACCAAGGCGCAAAATAACTGCCCATGAACTGAGAAAAGTCAAGCGTGCAGCTACCAAGATGCCACTTGCCACCAGTTTGGCCATATTTCAGAGCTGCAACATCACTGGAGTGCCCAAAAGCACAAGGTGTGCAATACTCAGAGACATGGCCAAGGTAAGAAAGGCTGAAAGACGACCACCACTGAACAAGACACACAAGCTGAAACGTCAAGACTGGGCCAAGAAATATCTCAAGACTGATTTTTCTAAGGTTTTATGGACTGATGAAATGAGAGTGAGTCTTGATGGGCCAGATGGATGGGCCCATGGCTGGATTGGTAAAGGGCAGAGAGCTTCAGTCCGACTCAGACGCCAGCAAGGTGAAGGTGGAGTACTGGTTTGGGCTGGTATCATCAAAGATGAGCTTGTGGGGCCTTTTCGGGTTGAGGATGGAGTCAAGCTCAACTCCCAGTCCTACTGCCAGTTTCTGGAAGACAACTTCTTCAAGCAGTGGTACAGGAAGAAGTCTGCATCCTTCAAGAAAAACATGATTTTCATGCAGGACAATGCTCCATCACATGCGTCCAAGTACTCCACAGCGTGGCTGGCAAGAAAGGGTATAAAAGAAGAAAATCTAATGACATGGCCTCCTTGTTCACCTGATCTGAACACCCATTGAGAACCTGTGGTCCATCATCAAATGTGAGATTTACAAGGAGGGAAAACAGTACACCTCTCTGAACAGTGTCTGGGAGGCTGTGGTTGCTGCTGCACGCAATGTTGATGGTGAACAGATCAAAACACTGACAAAATCCATGGATGGCAGGCTTTTGAGTGTCCTTGCAAAGAAAGGTGGCTATATTGGTCACTGATTTGTTTTTGTTTTGTTTTTGAATGTCAGAAATGTATATTTGTGAATGTTGAGATGTTATATTGGTTTCACTGGTAAAAATAAATAATTGAAATGGGTATATATTTGTTTTTTGTTAAGTTGCCTAATAATTATGCACAGTAATAGTCACCTGCACACACAAATATCCCCCTAAAATAGCTATAACTAAAAACAAACTAAAAACTACTTCCAAAACTATTCAGCTTTGATATTAATGAGTTTTTTGGGTTCATTGAGAACATGGTTGTTGTTCAATAATAAAATTAATCCTCAAAAATACAATTTTCCTAATAATTCTGCACTCCCTGTAGAGCTGACAACATTCGGTGTTGTATCAGCTATAAAAATAATAAGAACTGTACTATCAAAATACAGACAATGAAGGGCCTATGAAGACTGAGCAAAGGTTGGATTGTAGTATTTTGTTCGGCTAATCATGATGGCCATGTAGACCGCCCGTAACAGGGATGAAAGTGCTAAGAATAGTACTAATTGAAACAACAGAGTTAGCCATGGGTGTTAGTCTAAGACCACTCGGCTTTTTTTTGGGTTTGGGTGCAGCTAATCATGAAGGACAGATAGACCTGCCACCATTTGGTGTTGTAACAGGTATGAAAATGCAAAGAACAGTACTACATAACACAACCTACTTACCATGGGTCCCAGAACATATGTTTGGTTGTTATATTTTGTAAGGGTAATCATGCAGGCCATATAGACCTCCACCGATAGGGTGAGTATGAGTAACAGCTATTAAAATGCGAAGGACATTACTAATTAACACAACATAGTTACCATGGGTCGCAGACCAAGAGCAGATGTCTTATTATTATATTTTGTATGGGTAATCATCCAGGCCGTATAGACCTCACCAAATAGGGGGAGTTACAGAGATTAAAGTGCTAAGAATGGTAGTACTTAAAACACAACCTCGTTAAAATAGGTAGCAGACCACATGTCTTATTATTATAATTTTTCAGGGTAATCTGGCAGGCCATATAGAACTCCCACGATAGGGGGGGGGGGGAACAGGGATTAAAGTGCTAAGAAAAGTACTAATTGACACAAGCTAGTTGGGTCCAAGAACGCATGTTTGATTATTGGAATTTATTAGGGTAATTATATATCTAACAAATATATCTATTTCTCTTCTATCGATTCTATCTAACTATCAATCTATGTATATCTATCTATCCTATCTATCACTATCAATCTATCTTCTGTCCGGGATGTTTTGAGACAGCCACTTTGGGAATGTTAGTTGATTTAGACCCATTATGGCTTAAAAGCAGACTCTGCATCAACTATGTAATTTTCCATGGGAGTTTTGCCAGGGATCCCCCTCCAGCATGCAACAGTCCAGGTGTTAGTACCCTTGAAACAACTTTTCCATCACTATTGTGGCCAGAAAGAGTCCTTGTAGGTTCTCGAACAATACCGGAAGTTCGAGTCCGCGGTTCGCGAACCGAAAATTTTAGGTTCGCGACATCACTAGTTAAGGGTAAAGATTTTGGTAACATTTTCAAATTGATACCTTTTGTAAAGTGGTTTGAATCCCCACTAACACATTCAACTCCAATTTAATTTCAATTTTAAAGAAAGTGGAAAGTGTATCGCATATTTGATATAGAATTTAAAAATAACAACAATTTCTATACATCATATATTATGTAAAAAAGATTCAATAATGTACTGTAAAAGAAAAAGGAGAGTGTAGTGTAGCTTTGCAGTTTTGAAACTATTTTGAATGTATGGACTGGGATTCGATTCCACTCAAAGCATGTTCTTTGTTAAATTTGTTTTGTACTTATATTTTGTATTTAAATTAATTCTGCATTTAATGTATGGTACTGTGTCATAACCTTTTGATATACTGTTGTAAGTCCTTGATAAATTGTGTCAGATCGATTTATATACAAACCTGTTTAAGGAACATTTTTTCTGATTATGTGAGAGTTGTTTACATTTATTTATTTATAAAATATTTTACCAGGAAGGATACATTGAGATTTCTCTCGTTTTCAAGTATGTCCTGGGCTCAAGTATGTCCTGGGTTCAAGTATGTCCTGGGACATCATGTGACTCACAGGACTTGTGATGTCAAGAAAACGGACCAATCATTAAAAGGCATCAAATGAGACCAGATTAACATACTTGATAAAGCCTTAGGAGTAAGGCAAAATGATCGTCAGATTTACTGGTTGTAAGGACCATTATATTATAGACTGTCTTCACTGTTATTACTGCTAATGACTTATGTTCTTTGATTGCCACAATAGCCTCAAAAGCACTGTCTGTGCAATTATATCCTGTTTAGAGGGCTTCACAATCTCTCTGTGCATTTGTTTATTTGTAACAGTGTCTAGTCTTAGTCCTGTGTATTTTAATAAAGCTGTATTTTACTATTCTAAACAAAGACTGGTTCCTGTCTTGCCTGGGAAGCCAAGGGACTAAAACCTACCTGCAATTACACTTAGAGCCAAGTTATAGCTCTAATTAGTGTAAGTACCTGACTTGAATTGGAAGTTTCTAATATATATATATATATAGTGCACTATTGCTTCTCTCTCTTTCCTTTACATATCCCCTCCTGGAGACACAGCGTGGAATTACTTGGATCACAGTTGGAACAAGCAATTCCTTTAGACTGCAATGTAAAGGCATATTTCAGTGCCATTTTCTTTCTCACACCCCCACCAACTTTAGACCCCAAAAACTGCCTAGTGCTGTTTTTAATTTTAAAAAAAGCTACATTTTTTTTAATTAAAAACTATAATGCCCTCTATTTTGAGGGCATTTGGGACACTTTTAGAAAAATAACCAGATATCGGATCTCTGGTTAATTTTCTGAGCGCTTATTGCTACCGCAAGCTGGCGGTAGTAATAACCAGCCACTTGGAATGGCTGATTAATTATTGCATACCCACAAACAGGGCAAATTTGCCTTTTTGCAGGCGTGTGAAAATTTAGCACTCCACTTGTTTTTTAGCCCTAAATATTTAATTATGGAATGTTGATTCTCATAGTGTTTAAAGTAAGTCTATTGGAATAAATACTCAGTATTTATACACAAAGCTTATATTTAGTGAAAATTAATTTTTTTTAAAAAAATATTATTATTATTATTTAATGGTTTATATATACCATATTAATAGCACATTTATTACTTTAAAATAGAGGATTAGACTCAATAATTCAACATGAAGAATTAAATATTGATAAATAAAAGGTTTTTTGACATTCAAAATGGAGAACAGTTGTTTTATTTGGTAGTGTTTTACTATTCCATTGTTTCTTTCTGCAAAATTTGATGCAATATTAAAACACTATATAATTAACAAGTGTCCTTTCATGTGCTGCTTACCATTTCTGTATCCATGTTAATAAACTGTAGATTGTGTTTAAATAATATGGGTATCAATCCATATAAACTACTACTAGCATTATTCATCAAAATGTAAAAAAAAAAAACATACACATATAGTTCAGTAAGAATTCTAAATGTATCAGCTGCTCTTCTGTGTGGTATATGATTGGCTCACCTAAATATGATATCAGGAACTCACATGATTCTAAGTGACATAGTTCTCATAGCTGTAATTGTGTTGTCATTTAACCAAAACAGGACTACAGCTCCATTAACACAGGCAAAGAAAACCACCCTCTTTGCACTCTGGATACACACCGAGTATATCTATCTAATCTATCTATCTATCTATCTATCTATCTATCTATCTATAATCTATCTATCTATCTATGCTATTGGGCTCCATTTATCAAACAGTGAATGCTGCTCCAGAGGCCCATTGTTTCAAGCTCACCTGAAACGGAAGTTTAAAAGCAACGTTTATGTGGCCGATTGAAATCATTCCGATCCGATCAGGAGCCTCTGCTAGTGGCCAAAGTGCAGCAGTCCCCTGTATTTGCTGCACTTACCCCAGTAGGGGACTCCTGTGTTTTATACAGTATTAGAAACAAAAAGCCTGAGATTTTGCATTTCTTACCCAGAATCCCCTGGTGCATTGGTTACAGTGTATATGGAGTACTTCTGGATAAAGACAAGCGAGGATACTTGCCTAGATGTGCCAATTGCCTATGAAACAATTTCTGATATTATACTTTTATGAATTGGAGGATTTTAATCTCATGCTTTTATTTTGGCCATCATTTAAATATTTTTTTACTTTGCCCTGGAATGAGCTTTACTGAGCAGCAATCAAAACTTATTTTCTGCTGAAGAGTTCTAGTAAGAACAAAACAGCTGTTCAAAAGTGGCTTTGTATTTGCTGCACTTACTCCATACTTTTACACAGTATAAGAAGCAAAAGCTTGAGATATTGCATATCTAGTTTTATCTTACCCAGAATTTCCTGGTGCATGGGATATAGTGTATATGGAGTATTTCTGGATAAAGGCAAGCAAGGATACTTGCCTAGACGCTAATTGCCTAATTTCTGATATATATATATACGTTGATTGGAGTAGCCGTGTTAGTCCAGAGATTTAGATATCAAAATAACAAGAGTATTGCATTGAGCAATGATACTTTTTTTATTGGACTAACTATACATTTATAAGTTGACAAGCTTTCGAAAGAGTTCCTTCCTTTATCAAGTCTGGAGCAATACTCCAGTATATATATAAATTAGCCATTTGTTTTATGTGCACTGATAGATTTAGCCACATTTTGTATTAGACCATATAGGCATCTTCATACATTTTGTCCTCTCTAAACTTGTTTGCCTAGTACTTCTAATCTAAATCTGCACTGTTGAATAATTTGTATCTTCTAAAGCAGATACAGGCTTGGAAATGGATAACAATGCACATTTTAGTAGTAACATCTCCAGGTAAAGGTGTTTTGAAAAGTCATAGAACATATAATTAAGCTGTTCCTAGGGACTACAGCAATTTAAATCCAGCCCTGCATGTAGCAGAAGTTATCATTTGGCAGTTAACATATAGTTGGTATTATAATGAATATGCAGCATTCTTCACATGATCCGTGCAGCATTATTTCCCTTTGATTTGTGTGCCAAGAAAGCATCTGCTGTGTATTGCTGCAAGATGCACCTTTGCCGGCTTTGATACATTTCCCATCAGAACTGTACAATTAGCTGAAGTACCAGGGACATTATGCAATAGTACATTTTAGCCATCAGATCAGTTAATGAACAGTAAACAGTCCTAAAACTGACACTGAAAATACACAACATTCGTCAAAAAATACAAAACCCCTGCGCTTCCTCTGATTTGGCTCTGATTTCGGAACATTTTCTAAAATTATTGCTCGTGGCATTTTCTATTATCCTCTATGATACTTACACACTGCAGCAATGTATTCTTAGCTAAATCTAAAGACTTTTGGGTAAGTTACTAGCTTAATCAATGTGGAAATGTTTCTCTGTATTTCCTCTCTTTTAGTCAAGACATACATATTAATTATACAGCAAAAAATGCACATCAGCTCTATATAGCAAGATGATTATTGCTACAATTGTATTGTGTTGAAAAGCTTTTTATTATAAACAGTGTGGTTGTATTCAAGCATAGAAAGTACAACTCTAAATATAAATGCATAGCATATTTATGCCAATTTATACATAATTTTGATATTTTTTTTAAATATATAAAATGTATATTGTAGCTATTATAATACATATATTGTGTTCTACAGTATATTTTATTTTGGCTGAGAGAGGCAGCTCGGTATTGCTTTATTTGTCTACATTTGAAAGGGAATTAATTGGCCTAGACATTATTCTTTTTATGTTGAAGCACCCACTATTATTAGATTTAATAAGCAAATGAAAGGAAAGAAAAAAAATAGCCGTTCTCATTAGCTGGGCAAAATTTAAACACTGTGGAATTAAAGAAAGTGAAGTGACTTTTGATTGTTAAAATTACATATGATTCATATAATTTTAATAAAAAAACATTTTACTTTTCATCTGTTGACTAATTTGCATGTTTGCATCAAATAAAACAAAGTCGATTACCCTTAAATGGACATTATACAATAGATTTTTCTTTGCATACATGTTTTGTAGATGATCTATTTATATAGCCCATACAGGTTTTTTTTAAATGTATAGTTTTGCTTATTATTAAATAACATTGTTCTGATTTTCAGACTCCTAACCAGAGTTTTAGGAGAATACCAACGTAAACCTACTCCAGCTTGCTCCTGTTTGTGTAAAGGGTCTTTTTATATGCAAAGGAAGGGGGAGGGGAGTGTCTGCTATTTCCCACTTGCAGTGGGTGTTCCAGTAAACTTTTAAACAGAGCTAAACTGGAAGCTTTTAAGTAAGTTTTTAAATGGTTTGATACTAGATTTTTATATCAGTATCTGTGCATATTATTCTTTAGAGAAGTAGTAGTTATTTGAAAATTAGTGTATACTGTACCTTTAAAGGGGCATAAAACCCAACAATTTTCTTCCATTAGTTTGATAGATAATACAATTTAAAAAAAGTTTCTAATTTACTTCTATAATCAAATTTGCTTCTTTCTCATGTTATTCTTTGTTGAAAAGATACCTAGGAAGGTAGCGTGCACATGCCTAAAACACTACATGACAGAAATTAGTGCTGCAATCTAGTGCTCTTGCTAATGTATAACACTTTTGCAAATATTATAGTTATAGTGCTGCAGAAACGTGCCCGCTCCTGTGCTTATATCTCTGCTTTTAAACAAAGGATCACAAGAAAACAAAGAAACTTTGATAATAGAAGTAAATTGGAAAGTTGTTTAAAATTGTATGCTCTATCTAATCATGAGAGAAAATGTTTAGGTTTAATGTCTCTTTAACTCTTATATGACGTTATCCCTTTAAAGCGATGGTATACCAATTTTCATTTAACTGCATGTAATAGACACTATTATAAAGAAGAATATGCACAGATACTGATCTAAAAATCCAGTATAGAACAGTTAAAAAATGTACTTAGAAGCTCCCAGTTTAGCACCGTTGAAAAGGTTAGCTGAAACACCCACTGCAAGTGGTTCTATAGAAAAAAAGCAGACACTCCCCCCTCCCCTTTCCTCTGCATATGAAAAGACTATTTACACAAACAGGAGCAAGCTGGAGTAGGTGTACATCAGTATAAAACTCAGCTCCTAAAACTTTGGGGCTTGGTTAGGAGTCTTAAATCAGCACAATGTTATTTAAAAATAAGCAAAACTATACATTTTGTTAATTAAAAAAATGCTGTATAGGCTATATAAATGGATCATTTACAAAATATTTATGCAAAGAAAAATCTAGTGTACAATGCCCCTTTAAGCACACTCAAAAACACTGTAACTCTCATACACTTTATAATATTTACCCTAAAACTTCCACACAAATGGTATTGCATGGTATCCTTTGTTTAAAAGCATACACCTAGATAGGCTTGAGAGTGGCAGTGCACTTCTGGGAGCTAGCTGCTAATTGGTGGCTACACACATATGCCTCTTGTGATTGGCTCTCCAAATGTGTTCCTTTCGGTCCCAGTAGTGTCTTGACAAAACTGATCTAGTTTTTCAGAGGTGGATAACTATGGTGTGAGATGTATGTTTTCTGCACTCCTAATTGCTTCTAATACATGTAAGCACACTTATAATGCACTGTGATAAACATACAGGTTTAGTAGGTACAGATAGTAGTGTAGGGAAATTTCATGTCCTTTCTGAGATCATGTTCATCCATGGGAAGAGGTAGTGCTCAAAACTCAGAACAGAATCTTATTTTTCAGTGTGGGGTCATGAGTACCCTCTGTTTTAAATAGCATAAATGGAAAATATAAAAATGTTCTAATGCATTTTCTTGTTTGCCTGTACCTATATGTTTAAACAACTTTCAAATTTACTTCTATTTAATGTATTTAGTTATTATGGTATCCTTTGTTGAATTGCATACCTAGGTATTTTTAGGAGCTGCTAATTGGTGGCTGCACACATATGTCTTATGTTATTGGCTCACCCATGTGCATTGATGTTTCTTTGATAAAGGTTACCAAGAGAACTAAGCAAATTAGATAGTAGAATAAATTGGAAAGTTGTTTGATCGTATGCACTGTCTGAATCACAAAAGAAAAAAATTGAGGTTTCATGTCCCTTTAATATTATACAAGCAAAATATTTGCAACCTTTGGATTTGATAAAAGCCTCAATCACAATCAGCACTGAAACAGCACAGCTCCAGGAAATGTTAATTTATTTATTTATCTATCTATCCATCGAGGGTACTAAACATTGTTGGTTCCCGGGAAAAGGCTACAACTGGGCCCCTCTTTTTAACAGTACCCTTTCTGGCTATCAGAAATAAGCTAAAGCTAAGCCAGAAGCCACATGAGCCAGAGTAGTGGTCTCTGGATTGAGAGTTCTCCTTTCCCCTTGGTTAGTTTGCACCAAAAGATATGCACCTGCGTAGCCTTCATGTACAGATGTTTTGGAAGGATTTTCTGTATGGCCACACTGTGATGGCCATCTTGATAAACCTGCCCCATATTTGTAAAGACATACACCTTCCTTAAACTGTGAGCCCTGTTTTGCAGAGTGGCATACAGAAGGGCCAAACATTACACAGGTGGATCTCTGGACCCCACCAGGCTCCCCAGTATCAAAACCAATATTGATTTAAGTAAGATAGCCCTCTAAAAGTGCATAATTAGTCTTGATTGAGAAACCTGAGATACCAGTAGTTATTTCTATCTATCTATCTATCTATCTATCTATCTATCTATCTATCTATCTATATCTCAGTTTGACTATCTTTCTGACTTCTGTAAGACATACAATGGGGCATATCTATCAAGCACCGTATGGAGCTTAAAGCCCCGTGTTTCTGGCGAGCTGCTCCATAACCTGTCTGCCTGCTCTGAGGAGGCGGACAGATATCACCGCAATTCAACCCGATCGAATACGAATGGGTTGATTGACACCTCCCTGCTAGCAGCCAATTGACCGGGAATCTACAGGGGGCGGCGTTGCACCAGCGGTTCACAAGAGCTGCTGGTGCAATGCTGAATGCGGAGAATGTATTGCTTTCCGCATTCAGTGAGGTCTGTCGGACATGATCCGCACTGTCTGATCATGTCCGACAGGCCTTTCATAAATAGGCCCCAAAGAGAAAGTAATTTTTCAACATGAACTCAGCTTTTTCCTAATTTCTTTCCTTTACGATAATTAATTAAGGTTTTGCTAAATTCTGTTGATTTTTTTAAAACATAATTTTTGTAAAACACGTAGACATTGTAAGTGGAAATGTTCTTTTTTTTCCACTGGAAAACTGGCATGCAGCGCTTTTGTTTGCTTTTTGACAGCACTTTTCATTGGATCTTGCAAATAACTGAGCTAGGCAAATGGTGTAAATTAGTCACAACAATTCTTGGCAGCTCATGGTACCAAATCAATTACATGTAAACGTTAACATGATTATCTCCCCATACACCTACTTCCTATGCTGTAGTTTAACTGGATTATTTTGGATTGCTAGGGGAAAATACTAGCAAATAAGATTATGTAAGGCTAATATTAAGAAAGACTGACTGTGATATATTAGTCAACTCCAGGAACTAATATGCTAAGGTTCGCTTAACAAATATCAAGGCTGTATGTTGATTCAATGGTGTCAGAAATGTTTATGGTATTTTATTTTATTTTTGTGTGCACTACATAAAATATGAAAGCACTAAATACGCTTAAGTATTCTCTTTTAACAAAATCGTTTACACATACGAAACCAAAACCTCAACTGCTGCATAATGAAAGTAATAATACAATTATACAGTCAATTTTCCTGATAGTTGAATAGTATATAGATAGTATATAGATAAAAAATAAATAATCAGTATATAGTCCCAAAATAATTTTTTCAAAACGTATCATGTAAATAGGCTTAACAGAAAAATCCCCCAAAATAATATTCAACTTTTTCAATTTAGTATATGTCCCATTTATCTGATTCCAAAGATAAGATACCTAAAAACAAAATGAAACACACATACATAGTGCAACCTTGCATGGAATTGAAATGGGAGCCACAGCAATAAATTAGAATACTATGAAATTTGCTTACACAGTATAAACCGCCAATTTGAAATAGTGCAAGCTCAGTACCCCCACAGAGTAGTAACCATCAATTCATTTCATCACAGTTTTTGTTTAACGATTTGTATTTGTGCATACAGTGCAAATGGAACCAAAATTGTTACCAAAATAACAGCTGTTAAAAATAAAAAAAATATTTGAAACAAAACAGTTAAATTTTTGACAGCCAAGTACAATGTAATTAGGTGTAGTTGATGTAAATTACATTTAGCTTTTGGTTACAGCTTTATTAGTATATACAGGGGTAGACCCTTTGTAAACCACTATAATGGAATCACTGGAAAATTAAAGTGAACCCTGATGTTTTATAGAGCACAATTTTACCAACCTGATCATGCTTGTTATGTAATTACAACTTGCTATGCACTGCTCACTAAATACTGTTGGTTATGGTGGTTTGTCTCTATGAACAGCCTTCTTTGATTTTTCTCACACCATTTGCTATAATACTGGACCCTATTATAAAGGCCTCGGTGTCTTAGTTAAGTAACATTAATTACCTCTGGCCTGATGCCTCCATTGCATTTTAACCTTAATTGGTGTTAACCTAATCCCACAACCACTGTACTAGCCCCCTGCTGCAATAAATCCTAATGGGGGCCTCCTACACTGCAAATAAACCTAATTGCGTTGTTCCAACCTCTTCCAACTTCTGTTAACTGTTCTGATAGAATATATTTCACAATTAATCCTCTCTGTGACCAATCTACAGCAACTAAACCTAACCACACTGTTCTTATAAACCCACTGCCATTAACCCTAAGCATGAACCTCTCCACTAATATTACCCCTAAGAGATTACCCTATTTCCATCACCAGTACTAATTTCCACAATAACAAATATATATAATGGATGACTTGATCCCAAGTTTGTAATAAACCCTAATTGCAGTTTCCTCCCTCACAAATACCTCTAATGTCTTATGTGATTTTTATGTCTCTACTTTGATAACAATAATCCCTCAATTCACCCCCCCGTTAGCTCTAAACACTACCTGTGTGCCACTACAAACATTACCTCTACATGACCCCAATCTGTAATCCCTAACAAAAGTTACCATCATATGGGCAAACCCATCCTCTGTGATCTTCTTCACATCTCAAATAATCACATAAGGCTTAACCTTCATAAATAAAACATCTGTTCTTGAAAAAACATAAGAGCCCTTAATCTTACCAATCAAATAATTTAGAAAATGTTTTACAACTAGAAATGATACACTAATTTTATAAGTAGTTTCCCTTTAATTAAGTTTTGAATATTCATTTACAATCATTTATCTTAAAGACAAAAAAAAAAACAATGGAATTCTTCACTATATTCTTACCACTTTAAAAAATATCAGAGCCACTTCGATGCGGAACAAGACATTTTCTGCCTCTTTTCCATATAATATAAACTATAAAATAACCTTTAGTATAAATACTTAGCAGTTTGACAGTGTCCATGGCATTTAAACCCTTGAATTATTCATTAGTATATATTTTGTTTTGTCATCAATTATCCTAAAGGACATACAAATATATATATTCTAATGTGCACTATTGTTTGTATATAACTGTGTTCTACAAAGTGCTTAAACCCATAGTTAAAGGGACAGTCAAGTCCAAAAATATTTCATGATTAAAATAGGGCATGTCATTTTAAACAACTTTCCAATTTACTTTTATCACCAATTTTGTTTTGTTCTCTTCGTATTCTTAGTTGAAAGCTAAACCTAGAAGGTTCATATGCTAATTTCTTAGACCTTGAAGGCATCCTCTAATCTGAAAGCATTTTGACAGTTTTTCACCACTAGAGGGTATTAGTTCATGTGTTTTACATTGAGCTCACGCACGTGAATTTACAGAAGAGTGAGCACTGATTGGCTAAAATGTAAGTATGTCAAATGAACTGAAATAAGAGGGCAGTCTGCAGAGGCTTAGATACAAGGTAATTAGAGAGGTAAAACGTGCGTTATTATAGCTTTGTTGGTTATGCAAAACTGGGAAATGGGTAATAAAGAGATTATCTATCTATTTAAACAACAACAATTCTGGTGTTGACTGTCCCTTTAAAGTTAGCTTCAAAACAGCAATACACTTCTAGGAGCTAGATAAACACATCCGGTGAGCCAATGACTAGAGGTAAATATGTATAGTCACCAATCACAAGCTAGCTCCCTGTAGTGCATGGCTTCTCTTAACCCTACCTAGACATGTTTTTTGATAATAGAGCTCTATTGAAATGTCTATTAAAATTATCTATCTGAATCTTGAAAGTTAATAAGGCAGCGGAATATTCATCAGTCTTGTTACAGCAATCAATAACATGATAGTCACTTTGATGTTATGTATTCCAGACTGGGATTTACCTTTCCAATACTCAAGATTTGTATCTCACCTTCTAAGCCTTTGAAAGAAACTACTGGATATTTACATTAAGGTAAACTTTGTATTATTTTATTGAATCAGTCAATACAGATACAAAATTACTTTGTTCTGTGTATGCCACAGAGTTTCATTATTGCAAATATATAAAAATTATAGTGTATACATGCACCCTTCTCACATGTGTTTATAAATGAGTAGATAAGTATTAATATGTCCATCTCTGTGTATTTAACAAATCACCTCATTTAAATGTCACCATTTATTACAATAATGATTCATCATTAACAGTTACTGATTTGGTCAAAATCCCTATATACAAGGCAACACCAATATATTGTACATCAAAAATATCATTTATGTGTTTATATAACCTGAGTTACAATAATCTGGAAACAAATATATTAAAAGAACACATTTTTTTTTTATCGTTAACACAGGGCTAGATTATAAATGGCACGCTAACTGTTGCGCACAAGCAACAAGGGGTTAATCGCGGGCGTTTACGCACATCGGAAATAGCGTGCGTATTACAAGTTGAAAGTAAATGCATTCGTTGGATCGCAATTGAATTTAGTGATTTTTATTGAGTTTTCAAATCAAAATACCATATCATAGCAATCAAAAGCAAAATAGTAGTAATATACAGAATTAAATACAACATAGAACAACAACAAAAGGATGGTACAGACAGTATTATTATAGATGCCTCACATACAGTATAACAACAAGGTATGATAGACCTCATACTCAGTAGATCAGTTTTTTGAGAAATGATAGTTCTTATCCCCCCCACCTATCCCTCAATACAGGGAGCAACCTCCCCCATATATTTAGTAATTAGGTTCTTCAAGGGTCTGATTGTCGTCTTCAGAAGTTATTGAATTATATTTAATAGGGATCCTTTCCCTTCTTCATGTACCTATGTAATAATATTACTGGTAACAAGTATGTGAAGTCAAAAGACATCAGAGAAAGAAAGGAAGGAAAAATCGCTTCCTTAAAGGGACAGTAAACCCAAAAATTTTCTTTCATTATTTAGATAGAGAATACAATTTTTTAAAAGTTTCCAATTTACTTTTATTATCAAATTTTTTGTTCTCATGTTGAAGGGATACCTAGGTAGCTAGCGTGCACATACCTGAAGCACTACAGGACAGGATATAGTGCTGCCATCTAGTGCTCCTGCTAATGTATAACAGTGTTGCAAAACTACTGCCATATAGCGTTGTGGACACGTGCACACTAATGAGCTTACATCCCATCTTTTCAACAAAGGATAACAAGAAAACGAAGAAAGTTTGATAACAGAAGTAAATTGGAAAGTTGTTTAAAACTGTATGCTCTATCTGAATCATGAAAGAAAAAAAAATGGGTTTTATGTCCCTTTAACTGTCCATAAACAAATAAATAAAATAAAAATAAAATAAAGATAACCTTGAACAATTTAATACAGACCAGTTAATACCATAGAGACCGCCAGACAGTGGGAGATATCTATTGCAAAATGATGTTGCTAAGAATTGTTTTTCAACTAAACAAATACATGAACATCAGGAGTTTACACATGAATAAGACAGGATATTTTTATAAGAAAAGCACGTAATAACAGGTTGTTAATATAAAGATTGACCTTAGATACCTTCTTTTATGATCCAATAGAACCATATTTTTGGAAAATGCTCATTAGTTCCCTGTGTCCAAGAGGCCATATCTGACATTATGTATATAAGGTAAATTTTGTCTAGGACTCCCAGCCTCGTAGGATCTCCCACTTTCCAATACCAGACTATGCAGATTCTGGTAGATGTTCAAAGTATTCTATTGAGTGTATTCACTGTCGATTTAAAAGGTTTTACCCTATCATTTAACAAAGCCTGAGAAGGTGTTAAGATAATATTTTCATCAAGACGTTTGCTCAACATTTCAGATAGTTTATTCCAGATCAAATTAACCTTTGGGCACTCCCACCACATGTGTATATATGTTCCCCATTCCTGGCAACCCCTGTAACATTTCCTTTCTTGTTGTGATGTAAAATGTGATGTCCTCAAAGGAGTAAGATACCTTCTGAAAGATGTTTTAATACAGTTTTCTTTTAGATCTGCAGTAATTAGTCCTCTACTAAAGTTCAGCAGCATCTGATCCCATTCATGTTTTTCAAGTATAATCCCTGTATCTCTCTCCCATCTCTCCAGCAAAGGGGGTTTAGTAGTGTATTTAGCAGAAGTTTTAATGTGTGCTAACCCGACTGCGTTAAGATCTAAAGAAACACGATATGCAAAATAAAGTACTCTTACTAATGAAATATATATTTCTATATATATCTGATACTGTTCATGTAAAATACATATCTATAACTATACATCTATGGGAATAGATATGCAGGTATAGGTATATACACATATAAATATGTATTTAAGAATAAAAATAACATTATTCTGTACGTTGGAATATTAAAAATGTACAGAAAATATACAGTAAAACACATATAAACATATATATATATATGTAATGTAAAATATGTACAGAAACTATACAGTAGAATACATTTAAAAACATGGATAGATATGTATACAATTAAAGGCACACACACACACACACACATATATATATATACTGTATATATATTTATGTTTAAGGTTTTTTTCTACTTTCCATGCTCCATTAAATTCTATGGGGGAATACAATAACGCGGTTGCAATATTCTAACCGTTTTTTTGCGCACTTCAGGTTAGCACGCAAGGAAAATATTTTTACTTTCAACTTGTTACTCCTAAATCAGAATCTCATTGGTAGTTGTAATTTACAGACCTACTTTGTTGAAATTTGTATTATTCCTTTTTTTTTTTTTTTTTTTTTTTTTTTTTAAGTTTTCAAACAAGCTTTATTGAGAAAAGAATAAGACAAAACAGTGTAATTTTTCAGTACACATCAAATGTCGGATCACTAGTGGCTATTTCTGTGTTAAAATCTGAAGCCAAAGAGTCACTTTCTTTTCCCTGTTATAATTATTTGTAGATTGTCCATAGTCTTAGAGCTTGTTTCAGCGAGCTAAACTACTCGCCATGTTAAATAAGTCTTATCATTAAATAAACTTGTTCTTTGGAATTTAACACCAGGATCTAAATTTTGGTATTCCTTGAGAGACTCAGCTTCTTTGCTGCATACCGCTGAGTTTGAATTTGTTCCGGATGTTTCTCCCTTCACTGTTAACAAGTGGCGTGAAAATTTAGGAGTACTTTTAGGACAGAGTTGTAGAATTAAGTAAAGAGTAAGGAGGACAGAGTGGAGAGAGAGAGAGAGAGAAAAAAAAGGGGGGGGGGGGGTGGTGGAAGGGAGAAGGGGAAAGGAGAGGGGTTAAGGGGAGGGGAGGTGGGCCTGTGAGAGTGAGGACTGCTTCCCATGAGGGTAGGGCGGGACCCCAATTAGTATGGTGTAGTCGTGAGTGCAAGTATGCATTATAACCCCTTTCCCACCCATGCGAGAGTCATCAGTTCATGTGTGGTTAGTTTTCCCATTTTCAGATAATGATATCTTTCCAGTCTAAGTAATTCCCCCACCCTGACCCTCCAATCTCCAATTTTTGGGACTCAAGCTTTTTTCCAGAGGGTCGGTATTAGACCCTTCGCTGCATTCAACATCAACAGGTCGTAGTAAATCAGATAGGAAGGTTTTGGCGGGATGATGATCCCTAGTATTTTGCTCATTTCTCCCATCACCTCCTCCCAGAAAGTTTGTATACGTGGACAGGTCCACCATATATGCAGTAGGGTTCCCTCCCCTCCACAGCCCCTCCAGCACCCCCCACCTACATGCGGGTAAATTCTATGTAGTCGTTGGGGTGTCATGTACCACCTGCTCAGTAACTTATTGTGTGCTTCCTGTATTCTCATTGAGATCGAGGCCTTTCTTGCTCTAACAAAGATCTTGGCCCAGTCTTTCTCCCCTATGTCTAGGTCGAGTTCTCTTTGCCAAGTTGAGGTATATGTCGGTAAGGTAGTGCCCCCCTTCGTCATTAAAGACTTGTATATGTGCGATATTAAGTGAGTTGGGGTCTGTCTATCTGGGCCACCCTGTATCACGACTCAAAGATATCTGGTGCCCCCTCAAGTAATTCTGCTTGTGTTTTGAGTTTATCATTCTGTATTAGACCGGAGATAGAAGCCTCCGCCAGAGCATAGGATTCTCCTGCGACATGTGGCTTGTATTCCATTCCCAAATCTGGGTTTTCGCGGACTGGAGTGTTTGGGGAATAGGGAGAGGATAAGTACAGATCTTCACTAATTAGCTTATCCCATTTCTTAAACACCTCCCCGATCATGGGGTATTGTACGGTGGTGGGTGGGCGTTTTTTGGCTGAGATCCAGGCCAAGGCGCCTACGTTCCCTCTTCCCAGGAGGTCACTATCTGTCATAGATTGCAGGAACTGTTTAATTCTTTCACAAAAATCACTGTTCCTTAGAGATTAAAAAAGGTTTAGGTGTTGGCTACGTGATCCTGAAGGAATCCCTTAGGAATACCTAGCACTTTAATATGTGCCGAGTGATTAGATTAGAGTGAACAATATTCTGAGCATTACACTCTAACTAATATGAGGCAGTATCACTTATAACTGTAAAACATATAGATTGTCTTAAGTGTTGAACGATAGACACAACTCTTTGAATGATAAGAATCTCAGTGCAGTTAGTAACGGTAATTAACTAATAGTCTGACCTGTATGAGAGTTCCAGAGTAAGTCAGCTAGTTTGCTCTGAAGTGCTGGTATCACCCGGTGAAGTTTCCTAAGAGGGAGCAGCAGGAGCGTGGCGAGCGGTTAGAGCTGACAGGCAGTGAGAAGTGTTGTCGGCTGTATCTGATGACGTCACCGGCAGCGTGTACCGCACAGACACAGCAGAGCTCCGGAGTGTTGTAGCTGTTCCTTCAGGCTATCAGATGGTAAGGATAAATAGATGAACAGGTTAGTGACAAGTTAAGTCTCTTAACAGCAAGGAAGATTAAGGCTGTATCACAATGGTTCTGAGGTTTAGGCTCAGAGGAGAATAAGAGTGCACACGAAGTAGGTAGTATACTCTTCAATAAAGCAGCATTGGTTCTAAGTAGGAGGTGCCTTAAATAGGCAATTGCTTAAAGGAACAGGGAGAAAACATTAACCCTTACAGAGCCCCCCCTTTAAAGAACCACAGCGTGGGTCAAGGTCTGGGGCGGTCCGGGTTCCGCCGATGAAAGAGGGACACAAGGCATGGAGCAGAAACATTGGAGGCAGGTTCCCAGGAATCCTCCTCATGTCCAAAACCCTTCCAATGAATGAGATAGATTAAAACCCCTCTGCGAATACGTAAATCCAAGATGCTATGTACCACAAATTCTTGATCCGAGGAAGGTATTGGAACAGGATCAGGAATAATAGGAGTTGGTGTGGATGGAGAACAAGGTTTAACCAATGATATGTGGAAAGTTGGATGAACCTTGAAGCTGGATGGGAGCTGTAGGGTAACAGTTGATGGATTATTGATCCGAAGTATGGGATAAGGACCAATAAACAGCTTCCCTAACTTTTTGCTAGGGTATGATAGTCTCAGATTTTTCGTGGAGAGCCAAACCTTTTGACCCACAGTATATGCAGGACTGGTCCTATGACGGAGATTGTAGTATTTGCTCTAATATGCTTGAGCTTGGAGTATGTTGTCATGGATAATAGGGAACAGACTGGAGATATCGTTGACTAGATCATTAACCATAGGACATGGTGTTTCGACCTTAGGTAGTAGAGTGAAACGAGGGTGTAAACCATAATTGACAAAGAAAGGAGAGAAACCAGTAGAGGCATTTTTGTTATTATTATATGCGAATTCTGCTAAAGGGAGAAATGATGCCCATGACTCCTGCTGATCCGCACAGTAACATCTCAGATACTGCTCTAACCACTGGTTTACTCTCTCTGTTTGCCCGTTAGTCTGTGGATGATAAGCGGTGGTAAGTTTTTGTTCCATGTGCAAAGACTTACATAAGGATCTCCAAAATCTGGAGGTAAACTGGGTTCCACGATCACTGATAACTGTTAGAGGTATACCATGCAACCGGACAACATTTTGTATGAAAAGGTCACAGGTGATTTTGGAAGTAGGTAACAAGGTTATGGGGATGAAATGAGACATTTTGGAAAATAGATCTGTAACCACCATAATTGTGGTATAATTGTTTGGATATCGGTAGTTCCACAATGAAATCCATAGATACAGTCTGCCACGGAGCATTGGAAACTGGCAAAGGTTGTAGAAGTCCAACAGGTAGTTGTCTAGAGGGTTTGGAGGTAGCACAGATGACACATTGATCCAAATGAACCTTGAGATCATTCCGTAAAGAAGGCCACCAATAGGATCTAGTGAGTAGATCCATAGATTTATCCCTGCCCATATGCCCAGCCAAAGGGGATTGGTGTACTGAATTCAATATCTCCTTACGGAGGTTTAGAGGTACATACAGCTTATGGTCCTTCCGTAATACTCCAGTAGAGTCGGGTAGTAAGTCCTGATAAGGAACTGAAGTGTCAGTTTCAAGGGCTTTTTTAAAGAGAGGTTCAAGACCTGTCAGAATCCCTACTATACAATCCCTAGGTATGATAGTAGTTGGGATGGTGGATTGAAGGGGTTTAGTGGTTTGCCTGGAAAGGGCGTCTGCTTTACCATTCCTGGTACCTGGTCTGTAAGTGATGATATAGTGGAAGCGAGAAAAAAAGAGACTCCATCTCACTTGTCTGGAGGACAGAGTACGGTTTGATTGTAGGTACTGCAGGTTTTTGTGATCTATGTAGATAACCGTAGGTTGATTAGCACCTTCCAGTAGATGTCTCCAATGATCAAATGAACATTTTATAGCGAGCAGTTCTTTTTCTCCTACTGGATAATTCAACTCGGCAGGTTGTAGGACTCTAGAGAAGTATGCTACCGGATGTAAAGGATCCTTGAAGGATTTCCTCTGGGAGAGGATTGCCCCAATGGCAAAATCGGAAGCATCGACCTCTAGTATGAATTGCTTCTGCATATCTGGATACTGTAGGATGGGAGCTGAAGTGAATTGAGACTTGAGATTGTCAAAGACAATCTGGGTCTGATGGTTCCAGGCAAACGGCTGATTAAGTTTAGTGAGTTCAGTCAAAGGTTTCATAAGAGCTGCAAAACCAGGTATAAACTTTCTATAATAATTAGAGAATCCTAGAAAGCGCTGTACATCTTTTTTTGTTTGGGGTGTAGGCCAATCTAGAATTGCCTGAACTTTGTCATTTTGCATCTTAATGCCTTTAGGGGAGATCTCATATCCAAGGAAGGATATATCTTGAGACTCAAATATGCATTTTTCCAGTTTAGCATATAGACTATTCTTCCTAAATCTGGAAATAATCTCCCTAACATGTAGTCTATGTTGATCTAGGTCTTGTGAAAAGATGAGAATATAATCCAAATAGACTACGACATACACATCCAAGATGTCTCTGAACAGATCATTGATAAGGCATTGGAATGTTGCTGGAGCGTTGCATAATCCGAATGGCATCACTGTATATTCGAATAGACCGTATCTAGTTCGAAACGCAGTGAGCCATTCGTCTCCAGCTCTCATTCGTATCAGATTATAGGCACCACGAAGATCCAACTTGGTGAAAACCGTGGCTCCCCTCAATCTTTCTATCAATTCCGGGATTAAAGGGAGAGGGTACCTGTTTTTACGTGTACGCTTGTTCAATTCTCGGTAATCGATAATAGGTCTCAAAGTACCGTCTTTGTTTGTAACAAAGAATATCCCGGCTCCAGCAGGGGAAGTACTGGGTCTGATGAACCCTTTTCTAAGGTTGTCATCGATATAATTCTTTAAATGGTCCAGCTCTGGTTTAGAGAGTGGATAAATGTAGCCGTAAGGGATGGAGACCCCAGGAAGTAAGTCAATCGGGCAATCATAAGCCCTATGGGAAGGAAGAACCTCAGCTTCCTTTTTGTCGAACACATCGGCAAAATCTGCATACTGAGTGGGTAGATTATTAACTTCAGTATGACATAAAATAGATATGTCAGTGTCAGATGAGGAGGTGTTAGTTATAGGAAAAGTTAAGCTCCGATTATCCCAATTTATTACTGGTTTATGGGTACACAACCATTCCATACCGAGTATGATGTCAAATATTGGGGAAGTTATAACATCAAATACACAAAAATTAGATACCAAATTATTAACAGTTACCTGTATAGGGTCAGTTTGGTGTAGCACAGGCCCAGAAGCAAGTAAAGACCCATCAATAACCTTCACAGAGACTGGATTGCTTTTACACACAAAGGGAATTTTATTGGATTTCACAAAACCTAGATGAATGAAATTTCTACATGAGCCTGTATCTATAATTGCTTCAGTGGATGCCTGGAAGTGGTCCCACTGTAAAATAATTGGGATAGTGATGTAAGTGCTTTTAATAGTCTTTAACATATAAGAAGTATAAGGAGATAATAACCTACCTTTCTTAGTTTTAGTAAGTATAGGGCAGTCCTTCACTTCATGGGATGGGAGGCGCAGTACATGCATAGGCTGTGCATTTTTCTTCTGGCTTTTTCCTGTGTGGTGAGTGGCCCTTTCATGAAGCCTATATCCATAGGTTGAGGACTATCTTTCACCTGATAAGGTGGTGTAGGGAGGTAGCTTTTGGAGCTTGTAGCTTTTTCATTCCTACGTTCTCTCAGGCGTCTATCAATATTGATTGTGAGCGTGAAAAAATCCTCCAGGGAATCAGGGATTCCAATTCGAGACAGTTCGTCTTTTATCTCTTCAGATAATCCCAGACGAAATTGTGTCTTGAGGGACACCTCATTCCAGCCTGAATCACGTGCTGAGATTTTGAATAGGGTGATATAATTCTCCACTGGATTTTTCCTTTGTTTAAGTGCCCTAAGAGAATTTTCGGCAGAGACCTGTTTGAAAGGGTCATCATAAAGTGCCGCCATTTGGTTGAAAAAACTAGATAGAGACCCCAAGACAGGGTCTTGGTTCTCATAGAATGAGTCAGCCCAAGCCCTGGGCTCCCCTCTCAAGTAGGAAATGACCGTAAGAACTCTGACCCTTTCGATAGGATAGGTGCGTGGTTTTAGGTCAAATAACAGTAAGCAGGAATTCCTGAATTCCCTGAAACGAGCTCTGTCTCCAGAGAATTTCTCAGGCGGGGAGACCAAGGGCTCAGGTGTTTGTTCCGGAGGATTTGGCTTGGGGGGCAGTACCTCCCTTAAACAGGCTTTTAAGGCCTGATTCTCAACTTGAAGCTCATGGAAGGAGCCTGACAGCGCATCTAGTCTGTCAGACAACACTTGAACTCTGTCAGCAAGTGGATCCGGTTCCATAGTGTTAAAGAAAAATAAAATGTAATATTTCAGAACACTTCAACCCAAAACCTTTCTAATCTTTTTTATGGCTGCTTTATTATGTCATAGATTGCAGGAACTGTTTAATTCTTTCACAAAAATCACTGTTCCTTAGAGATTAAAAAAGGTTTAGGTGTTGGCTACGTGATCCTGAAGGAATCCCTTAGGAATACCTAGCACTTTAATATGTGCCGAGTGATTAGATTAGAGTGAACTATATTCTGAGCATTACACTCTAACTAATATGAGGCAGTATCACTTATAACTGTAAAACATATAGATTGTCTTAAGTGTTGAACGATAGACACAACTCTTTGAATGATAAGAATCACAGTGCAGTTAGTAACGGTAATTAACTAATAGTCTGACCTGTATGAGAGTTCCAGAGTAAGTCAGCTAGTTTGTTCTGAAGTGCTGGTATCACCCGGTGAAGTTTCCTAAGAGGGAGCAGCAGGAGCGTGGAGAGCGGTCAGAGCTGACAGGCAGTGAGAAGTGCTGTTGGCTGTATCTGATGACGTCACCGGCAGCGTGTACCGCACAGACACAGCAGAGCTCCGGAGTGTTGTAGCTGTTCCTTCAGGCTATCAGATGGTAAGGATAAATAGATGAACAGGTTAGTGACAAGTTAAGTCTCTTAACAGCAAGGAAGATTAAGGCTGTATCACAATGGTTCTGAGGTTTAGGCTCAGAGGAGAATAAGAGTGCACACGAAGTAGGTAGTATACTCTTCAATAAAGCAGCATTGGTTCTAAGTAGGAGGTGCCTTAAATAGGCAATTGCTTAAAGGAACAGGGAGAAAACATTAACCCTTACACTATCTATCTGAACCCATGCTTTATTACGCATATTCTGGCACCATTCCACCAGTCTCTGCAAAGATATGGCCTCTTGGTATGTTTTTAGGAGGGGGATTCCCAGTCCCCCTCTATCCCTGGGCATATAGGTGGTATGTTTTCCGATCCTAGGTTTTACACCATTCCACACATATGCTTCCAGCGCAGCCTGGATCTGCTGTATGTATGCCATGGCTGGTGTCAATGCTACAGTCTGCATAATGTATAACACCCTAGGTAAAATATTTATCTTAACCACCCCAATTCGTCCCATCCAGGATATGGTTTTGTTTTTCCAGTTGTTTAAATCTTTTAGAACCTCGTCTCTGATGTTTCTATAGTTGATATCTGCTATTTCATTTATGTTAGGAGTAAGTATTATACCCAGGTATTTAATGGAATGTTGCGCTATTTTAATCGGGCAGCTCAATCAAGATTTTAGATTTCAGTGGATTCAGGAGAAAATTCGAGACCCTTCCAAAGGCCTCGAATTCTGCCATGGCTTCTCGTAGTGAGTTAGATGAATCCGATATGGTCATTAAAACGTCGTCGGCGTACATTGAGAGTTTATGCTCTCTGCCGCCGATATGAAAACCTCTAATCGCCGGATTGTTTCTGATTTTACTAGCCAAGACTTCAATAGTGAGCCCAAATAGGAGCGGAGAGAGGGGGCATCCCTGCCTAGTACCGTTTTGGATGTCAAAAGTATTGGAAAGTGTGCCATTAACCCTAATTCTTGCTCATGGGGAGGAATAAAGAGACATTACTGTATTTATAAATTTGGTTCCAAAGCCGAATTTCCCCAAAGTGTGTTGCATAAATGACCACTTCACCTGGTCAAACGCTTTTTCGGCGTCAGTTGTGACCAGGGAAAGTGGCACGTCTTGAATTTGAGCATGTGTGATCATTTGTAACAGTTTCAAGGTATTATCCCTAGCCTCACGTGCTGGGATGAAGCCCACTTGGTCTGTGGAAACCAAACCGGGAAGCGTTTTGTTCATTCGGTTTGCTAATACCTTGGCAAGAATCTTGACGTCCGAATTTAAGAGCAATATCGGTCTATAATTTTTGGGTTTATCCGGAGGCTTTCCGGGTTTAGGAATTACAGTTATATATGCTTCCAGCATGGAACCTGGAAGTGTCGGGGACTGGGATAAAGTGTTGAATAAATTTATCAATGTGGGGGCAAAGATGTCCGTGTAATTTTTATAGTATTTGAGTCCAAAGCCATCTGGTCCCGGACTTTTCCTTGATGGGAGATCTTTAATTGCTTTTTTTAGTTCCTCCATTGTGATTGGGGCGTCTAAAGATTCCTTTTCTTGTTCTGTGAGTTTGGGGAGTTCCGTTCCCTCAAGATAATCTATGATAAATTTGTCATCTTGCTGTGGGTGCATGTGTTCCCTCCCTACCAGATGAGTTTGTGTGAGGTTATAGAAGGACTCATAGTACGTTCGGAAGGTATCAGCCACTGAATCTGCATCCACCCTGACCTCCCCTTCTCTGTCCGTTATGCGGTGTACATACGCTTTCAATTTTTTTCTTGCAATTGCTCTGGCCAGAAGCCTCCCAGCTTTATCCTCCTTTTCAAAATATAATTGTTTTAGCATCAGAGCTTTTTTTTTATATTCCTCCTGTAGGAATTGTAAGAGATTTTCCCTAGCCTCCGTCAAGAGTCTTAAAGGGACACTGTACCCAAATGTTTTCTTTTGTAATTCAGATAGAGCATGCAATTTTAAGCAACTTTCTAATTTACTCCTATTATCAATTTTTCTTCGTTTTCTTGCTATTATTATTTGAAAAAGAAGGCATCTAAGCTTTTTTTTGGTTTCAGTACTCTGGACAGCACTTTTTTATTGGTGGAAGAATTTATCCACCAATCAGCAAGGACAACCCAGGTTGTTCACCAAAAATGGGCCGGCATCTAAACTTACATTCTTGCATTTCAAATAAAGATACCAAGAGAATGAAGAAAATTTGATAATAGGAGTAAATTAGAAAGTTGCTTAAAATTTCATGCTCAATCTGAATCACGAAAGAAAATTTTTGGGTACAGTGTCCCTTTAATTTAACCTCATCTGTAGGTAGTGTTTTATGTGTCTGTTCTGCAGTTTTGACTTGAGTTAGCAAGTTCCGGTAGCGTTCTCTATTAGCTTTCTTTAGCTCAGATCTCCTCCTAATTAGGAGGCCCCTTATTGTGCATTTATGTGCCTCCCATATAGTCGCTTTCTCAATGTGTTCGTCTGCGTTAATCTGAAAGAACTCTGTTATTGCTTCAATAATTTTGGCAGAGAATACTGGGTCCTCAAGTAATGTGTTGTCTAGATGCCAAACATAAGGTGCGACTGGAACGTTTGACCATAGAAGTGAGCAATTAATAGGTGCATGGTCTGACCACGTAATTGTGTTGATGTTGCTGTTTTTTGTTATAGTGAGGCCTATAGCGTCCGTAAAAAGGTAATCAATCCTAGAGTATTTTCTGTGTGGATGCGAGTAAAATGTGTAATTTTTAACCGTCGGGTGGTGCGTGCGCCAAATGTCATGAACCACCAGTTCTGTTAGTTGGGTAGTCATATGTTTAAGGACCCTGTGGGGGGCGCTGGAGATGCCATTAGACGTGTCCAGGGAGGGATTCAAGGATGCATTAAAATCTCCTCCCAAATATAGTATACCCACTCTCATTTCCAGTATTTTTCGAACTACCTTAGAGAGGAAAATGTGCTGCGAGTGATTGGGGCAGTATACATTCACAAGCGTGATAGGTCTGCTGTACAAGGTCCCTGTTATCACTAAGTATCTGCCTTCAGGGTCTTTATATGTTTGTATTGTCTGAAATGGTAGGTTTGCGTGTATGAGAATCCCCACTCTGTTTTTTTTGGTGGGTCCTGAAGCGAAAAACGCTTTAGGGTAAGTTCGGCTATTCCATTTCGGTTCATTCTTTGCCGAGAAATGGGTTTCTTGTAAGTAAAGTATGTCATCCCCCAGTCTCTGTAGGTCTCTCAGGGCTATTGAGCCCTTGTTGGGGCTGTTCAGACCCTTAGCGTTTATTGATATTAGTTCTATCGGGTGGGGTCTGCTATATTTCTGCTTTAATGCCATGGTGTGTCAACTCCTCTGGGTGGAGGGGGAGCGCAAGAGGGGAGGAGGGAGAGGAGGGGAAAAATTAGAAGGGGGGGTTAACAGGAGAAGGGGTGATTTGATGGGCAAGGATGAGGTGGAAGTTAAGGTGATATGAAGAGGGAAGAGATCAGGAAACTTTGTTAAGGGAGATATTTGATGAGAATAAGGGAAGTAAGAATAAGAATAAGGGGGGAATAAGACAAAGTGTCACTGTTTTGAACACTCAATATAACAATATATAAGAACAGTAACAGTAGATTCTGTATTAATACAAAAATTAACAGCTACTAGTACAAACAGGGGAGTAGTTGTCCCTGTGCTTTCATTAGTTATATGACTTCTTAAAAATATTTCCTTAAACCAGCGTTTTCCATTTAAACTTTTTTATTTTTATTTTTATATATAATTATTTTTTTTGTGTGCATTTCTCAACTATACTAATTCTAATTTGCGTATTGTATAGCAATTACTTGGGCTTGTTTCCTCATATTATGTTCATATGAGTAAAGTTATTTGCCCCTTATATATCGTGGTATGTTCCAATCAGTGCTTCCCAGTTTGCTTACCACTAGCGTGTTGTTTGTCTAGTGCAATACCCCCTATATGCAAAATATAACCAATGAATTTTGGGATAACATATTTTTGAACAATAACTTTAAACATAATGACACATCACTCCACACCTAGACCTAACAACAACATGTATAATGAAGTTAACCCTGATAAACAATATCTACATACAACTTGCAAGGTTATTCTGAGTCCTAGATGAGTACCCCCAGGTGTTGGGTAAGATATAAAGCACCCAAAATGATGGGCGTTGCTTAGTCTTTTTTCTTTTTAGATTTTCAACCTGGAGGCTGGCGATTCACTGCAAAATTTCTTCTAGGTGGGTCCCCTAAATCTTCCTCTGGGGCCCGCGGGGGGTTGATATTGATTCCAAGTGCCTGACTGACATTAGGGAGATCCTCTGTAGATTTCAACACATGTGTGGTGTTATTCTTTGTGACAATCAGACAGGTGGGAAAGCCCCACCTGTTAGGAAGTCTTTTTTCCTTCAGGACTGCATTGACAAACCTTAGGTCTCTCCTTTTCTGCAGCGTCGTAGGGCAAAGATCTGAATATATAAAAAGAGAGAAGCGCTCAACCTGGAAACGAACAATAGCATAATAGCTTGTTCTATGGCTAGTTACCACCCAAGAAGCAGCCTCTTTTTGCTCAATATGTGCCTTTCACAGAGAAAAACTTTCCTGAAGCATATCAGTCTGATCCTGACTTTACAGTACAGTCCAGCCCCGAAATACCAGGCAATCCTTCTCTGAACGAGAGAAACAGCAAAACCCCAGACGTATGTTTCGGCCTATTGTGGGCCTCGTCAGTGAGGTGCAGCCATATCCCTCTAGGCACACTGAGCAACGGGTCCACGTCTGTATTCCCGCATCACACTTAGGGAGACTTCCCAAAATGTCATAATTTGCATAAATAAAAAGAGAGAAGCGCTCAACCTGGAAACGAACAATAGCATAATAGCTTGTTCTATGGCTAGTTACCACCCAAGAAGCAGCCTCTTTTTGCTCAATATGTGCCTTTCACAGAGAAAAACTTTCCTGAAGCATATCAGTCTGATCCTGACTTTACAGTACAGTCCAGCCCCGAAATACCAGGCAATCCTTCTCTGAACGAGAGAAACAGCAAAACCCCAGACGTACGTTTCGGCCTATTGTGGGCCTCGTCAGTGAGGTGCAGCCATATCCCTCTAGGCACACTGAGCAACGGGTCCACGTCTGGATTCCCGCATCACACTTAGGGAGACTTCCCAAAATGTCATAATTTGCATAAATAAAAAGAGAGAAGCGCTCAACCTGGAAACGAACAATAGCATAATAGCTTGTTCTATGGCTAGTTACCACCCAAGAAGCAGCCTCTTTTTGCTCAATATGTGCCTTTCACAGAGAAAAACTTTCCTGAAGCATATCAGTCTGATCCTGACTTTACAGTACAGTCCAGCCCCGAAATACCAGGCAATCCTTCTCTGAACGAGAGAAACAGCAAAACCCCAGACGTACGTTTCGGCCTATTGTGGGCCTCGTCAGTGAGGTGCAGCCATATCCCTCTAGGCACACTGAGCAACGGGTCCACGTCTGGATTCCCGCATCACACTTAGGGAGACTTCCCAAAATGTCATAATTTGCATAAATAAAAAGAGAGAAGCGCTCAACCTGGAAACGAACAATAGCATAATAGCTTGTTCTATGGCTAGTTACCACCCAAGAAGCAGCCTCTTTTTGCTCAATATGTGCCTTTCACAGAGAAAAACTTTCCTGAAGCATATCAGTCTGATCCTGACTTTACAGTACAGTCCAGCCCCGAAATACCAGGCAATTCTTCTCTGAACGAGAGAAACAGCAAAACCCCAGACGTACGTTTCGGCCTATTGTGGGCCTCGTCAGTGAGGTGCAGCCATATCCCTCTAGGCACACTGAGCAACAGGTCCACGTCTGGATTCCCACATCACACTTAGGGAGACTTCCCAAAATGTCATAATTTGCATAAATAAAAAGAGAGAAGCGCTCAACCTGGAAACGAACAATAGCATAATAGCTTGTTCTATGGCTAGTTACCACCCAAGAAGCAGCCTCTTTTTGCTCAATATGTGCCTTTCACAGAGAAAAACTTTCCTGAAGCATATCAGTCTGATCCTGACTTTATAGTACAGTCCAGCCCCGAAATACCAGGAAATCCTTCTCTGAATGAGAGAAACAGCAAAACCCCAGACATACGTTTCGGCCTATTGTGGGCCTCGTCAGTGAGGTGCAGCCATATCCCTCTAGGCACACTGAGCAACGGGTCCACGTCTGGATTCCCGCATCACACTTAGGGAGACTTCCCAAAATGTCATAATTTGCATAAATAAAAAGAGAGAAGCGAAACGAACAATAGCATGTTCCTTGTTCAGAGGAGAATTGCCTGGTATTTCGGGGCTGGACTGACCTTACTTGGCAGGATCAGACTGATATACTTCAGGAAAGTTTTCTTCTGTGAAAAGCACACTGGTCTAAAAGAGGCTGCTTCCGTGTGGTAAATCGCCATAGAACAAGCCACTGAGCTGTTGTTCGTTCCTGGTAGAGCGCTTCTCTCTTTGTATGCAAATTATTATGACCCTGGGGAAGTCTCCCTATGGGTGATGGGGGAAACCAGACGTGGACTCCTTGCCCAGTGTGCTTAGAGGAATGTCGCTGCACCTCACTGACGAGGCCCATAGGAGGCCGAAACAATCGTCTGGGGTTGTCATGTTCCTTGTTCAGAGGAGAATTGCCTGGTATTTCGGGGCTGGACTGACCTTACTTGGCGGGATCAGACCGATATACTTCAGGAAAGTTTTCTTCTGTGAAAAGCACACTCGTCTAAAAGAGGCTGCTTCCGTGTGGTAAATCGCCATAGAACAAGCCACTGAGCTGTTGTTCGTTCCTGGTAGAGCGCTTCTCTCTTTGTATGCAAATTATTATGACCCTGGGGAAGTCTCCCTATGGGTGATGGGGGAAACCAGACGTGGACTCCTTGCCCAGTGTGCTTAGAGGAATGTGGCTGCACCTCACTGACGAGGCCCATAGGAGGCCGAAACGATCGTCTCGGGTTGTCATGTTCCTTGTTCAGAGGAGAATTGCCTGGTATTTCGGGGCTGGACTGACCTTACTTGGCGGGATCAGACTGATATACTTCAGGAAAGTTTTCTTCTGTGAAAAGCACACTGGTCTAAAAGAGGCTGCTTCCGTGTGGTAAATCGCCATAGAACAAGCCACTGAGCTGTTGTTCGTTCCTGGTAGAGCGCTTCTCTCTTTGTATGCAAATTATTATGACCCTGGGGAAGTCTCCCTATGGGTGATTCGGGAAACCAGACGTGGACTCCTTGCCCAGTGTGCTTAGAGGAATGTGGCTGCACCTCACTGACGAGGCCCATAGGAGGCCGAAACGATCGTCTGGGGTTGTCATGTTCCTTGTTCAGAGGAGAATTGCCTGGTATTTCGGGGCTGGATTGACCTTACTTGGCGGGATCAGACTGATATACTTCAGGAAAGTTTTCTTCTGTGAAAAGCACACTGGTCTAAAAGAGGCTGCTTCCGGGTGGTAAATCGCCATAGAACAAGCCACTGAGCTGTTGTTCGTTCCTGGTAAAGCGCTTCTCTCTTTGTATGCAAAGATCTGAATATACCTGTGTCTCCGATCCTCGGAACTCAAGTGGGTGCTGCGTTCTGGCCAGTCACAGTATCTCCTCCTTATCCTTGAAGGACAACAGCTTCATGATTATGTCTCTGGGAGGAGCCCTTCCCGGAGGTTTAGGGCGCAGTGCCCTGTGGGCCCTTTCTATCGGTACCTCTGGTGCATTATCATCATTTTTAAGATGTTTGATGAAATATTGTATATAGTTTTGGAGAGCAGGAGGTTCGATTGCCTCAGTTATACCCCTCAGCCGAAGGTTATTCCTCCTGCTCCTGTTCTCCAAGTCCTCAATGCGGTCCATCAGTGTTTGGACCGTACCCTCTTGTGCCTGCATTTGGCTGGTCTGATGCTGTAAATCCGAGCTCAGGGTTTCTTGCCTCTCCTCCACTTGAGTGACACGCCGATCCACTTCTGTAATATCTCGTTTCAACTCGCCAAACATGGTCTTGAAGTCTATCATGGCTTCTTTAATATCTTCCTTTGAGGATAAATGCTTTATGTCCTCTCTTGTTAAGTAATTTTGAGTTTGGGTGTTCTGCCCTGAGTCATGTACCTGGGCTGCTATAGTTTGCATAGGCTGATTATAGGTGTTACTTGTGGAGGGCACTATTGGTTCTGCAGTAAGAAGGTAGTTTTCCATAACTGTGGCCTGTGTACTTCGGGGAGGCTTAGCGCTCTGCTTACTTGCCATTTCTTATCACAGGTTTATTGTGTGTTATTAGTTGTGACTCTGCTGATCTGCCCACACTAGAGTCAGAACTGTTGTGTCTATTCAGTTATACTGGCTTGTAATGCACCGATTATGGATGTGAATAGCTTAGAGACCTGGCGTATCAATATTTAAAATATGCCAAATGTTCATTCCTCAGAGGTTTAGAGCCAGTATGGGGGATTCCAAAGATGTCTGTCTATTGTGCTGGGAGAGCTATGAGTGCTGTGAGTGCTGTTCGGGTACTTGTTTGATTTTCTGAGGGTGTCCCTTCGGTACACAGCTTACTATGTTTGCCCCTTCAATAAAAGGCTATTATTAGGTAGCGTGTCCCCTGCTCTATCCCCTTACTATCAAGCGATTTCCTCCTGCGCAGCTGTATATATACCCTGCTCTTAAGCTTTCTGTGCTTCCGGCCCTGATATGGTCACGTGGGTGCGGCTTAAATCAACACTGCTGCTGCTACTTAGGCTATGGCTCTCGTGGGTTCCAGAGTATCTATTAGGCTCAGTATTGTTGGATCAGTGGAGGATGCACAGGGTATGTACCTTATATTATTATCGATGTAGGTAGAAGTTCGTCCCTGTTTGCTTCCAGTCCTGTTGTAGGCTCGCTGTCGGGTCCGTGTTCTGAGTGGGCTCCGTCTGTTGGGCACTATTTCATGCCGTGTTTACTCTCTATTACTGACTCGTTTTCAGTATTTCTGTCCCCGCATGTCGCCAGGTGCAAAGTGATGCTATTATAGTTGTTTTTGATGCTCAGGAAAATGCTAGTTCCTTATTAAACGTCACAGGGACTACAGAGCTTTAGAAGTTTGCAGCCATCACGGTATGTGGCTAGGCTCCACCCCATTATTCCTTATTTTTAATTAAAGGGATACTAAACCCAATGTTTTTTATTTCCTGTTTCAGGTAGAGAATACAATTTTAAACAACTTTCCAATGTACTTATATTATCTAATTTGCTTCATTCTTCAGATATAATTTGTTTAAGAAATAGTGATGTACATGGGTGAGCAAATCACACAAGGCTTCTATGTGCAGCCACCAATCAACAGCTACTAAGCCTATCTAGATATGCTTTTCAGCAAAGGATATCAAGAGAATGAAGCAAATTAGATAATAGAAGTAAATTAGAAAGTTGTTTAAAATTGCACGTTCTTTCTAAATCATGAAAGAAAAAATTTGTGTTTCATGTCCCTTTAAGTTAGTGATTGTACCTATTTGCCTTAAGAAAGTGGAGAACAAATTCCAATTAAGTCCAACATAATCACTCATTCAACACAATCAGACCTTTGCAACCTTAATTTAATAATCAGATTTGATTGGACAGGATCAGTATTGGGATAAATACATTTATCTAGTGTTTGATGTGTCACTAGTTAATAAAAACATAAAACTAGCCTATACAACAGTTTTTTTTCTAATGCGTCTCAAATAACTTTTCAATTTACATCTTCAAAAAAGAGATACCATTATACAGATATTTGTTGACTCTTGAATGTTATTCAAAGGATTTTGCAAACAAGCAGAAGATGAGTAGCTTTTTAAATATTTCCTATGGCTACTCTTGGTAGAGAAAGGTGAAAGAGCATGATTAACCCTTAGGGGCCCATTTATCACGCTCCGGATGGAGCCCGTCTAAAGACCGCTGTTCTATAAGCTGTCCGCCTGCTCTGGGTTGATTGACAAACTCCTGCCGCAAATTGGCCACAAATCTGCAGGGGGCGACGTTTCACCAACAGCTCACAAGAGGTGCTGGTGCAATGCTGAATACGGAGAGCGTATTGCTCCGACAGACCTTTGTTAAATAGGCCCCTTAGGCACATGAACTCTAGGTATATTAAGACTGTGAACACCCTATTCATGAAAAACGAAAGGTAACAATATAAATACTGGATCTAGAATTCTTTTTTTTTTTACATTTATAAACAAATAAAAATGAACTCAAGAGAATGTTTTTTGATCTTTATTTATGCAGTTGAACACATTAAAACATATTTTAAAATTGACTCTATGAATATTATAAAAATGACATTTTAATACATACGTCAACACAAAATGAAATCTGAATCCTATCAGTGGGAGTTTAATATCTAGAGAAGATCATGGGGGAAAACCCAAGAGATGATCACAGGAAAAATCAGTCAAGGAAACTAGTGATGAGTGCTAGGTTATGTGGGATAGCTATAGCATTAATGGGAGATATTTTAAATGAGCGCAAAAAAGGTGTTTTAAAAGCACATGACTGAATTTCAAACACCATTGGAGTCAATTTTCAGTAACTAAACCTTTTGACCTTTTGCAGATTTCTTTTGGCAGTAAACTGTATACATCTTTGTTTCCCGCAATGCTGTGAGTACTGGTGATTTCACTCACCAATAAAGTACCAACTTACGCATCTTGTCATGTGCATGGTTAAATTGATCAGTTTAGCAATGTCAGAGTTGACATTTAACAGAACAAATATTTTACATTCTTCTAATTAGTGGTATGCATTTTTATACCACTTTTATATCAATTTAAGAGTATTAAGTGCAATTTTTCTAAATCTTCTTCAAACCTAAAGAGTCAAGTGGAAGCTCTAATGAAACAGGAAGGGGATTATTATAACTTGAGAAGTGCAGGAACACATGAATCAAAGGACACAAATATGGTAGAGAAGGAGAATTGAATACTACATGTCAATGTAAAGTTAAAGGATGTTGGGTTTAATATACAGGAACTACAAATTTATGTTTGAATTTGCATAATATGGTATGGGAGGCTTGATAGAGAAGATGCATGGGAACAAACAATGATTCTGTTGTTCTTTGATAATCATTTCCCGTTTTGTTTATAATAAAAAAAAATCACTTTATAACAGTTAATAATAAAGAAGAGCATCAGGCAAGCATTGATAAGACAGAGAAAAATGTGTCAGAGATGAACAGTTGATAAGTGTGACGGTTCCCCCTGTCACATTCCTGGACATTGTGTAACACAGCACCATCTATTGGTTCAAAGTTGGAGGAAAGCATAATGCTGTCACTATATAAATCCCTGGTAAGACCTCACCTTGAGTATGGAGTGCAGTTCTGGGGACAGATTGCAAAAAAAGATCTTGCAGAACTAAAAAAAGTTCAGTGAAGGGCCGCAAAGCTAATAAGGGGAATGGAGAATTTAAGCTATGAGGAGAGGCTAGCCAAACTGGGTCTTTTCCCTAGAAAAAAGGCCCTTTGGAGGTGACATGATTACTTTATGTAAATATATTCAAGGCCCATATACAGAGATGGCAGAAGCTCTGTTATTCCAAGAAAATAGTTTGTGATAAGAGGTCACAATTTAAGGTTTGAGGAAAGGAAATTTAATCTCCTGCAACGGAAATTTTTTTTCTAAAAAATGAGGAAAAAGGAGAGACGCTTGTGTGTACCAATATAGAACAGATTAATCAACCTATAGTGGGACACATTTATATAGAGACTCATTTTTACTCGTATATCCAATTTATACCTTGTTGTATACTCTTTCGTTGTATACCTTGTTGTTGTGTATATATATTTTTTGTTATCACAAAATGTGGCAGAGAGTCAATCACTTGCATATAATTTGAACTATGCTATTTTGTGCTACATATACTTAGAGAGATACATATTGGAAATATCTCACTTTTTTATACCACATCAAATCAGATAAGATACTTTATTTTTGCCAGATTTTGATATTGGTAAACAATTTAGTATAGCAATCTGGTTTAGATTAGGATTTCTTTATTAGTAATTCCTTTGTTATCTGGAAACATTTTTTCACTGTAAGAGCAATAAAATTGTGGAACTCATTACCAAAGAAGTTAGTGAATGCCAATACCCTAGATACAATTAAAAATTGTTTGGATACATTTCTGGCTAGAAACAAAATTAATGTATATGATTGCTTGTATTAAATGGGTCACCTTTTGGTGTGATTAATTTAAGCTCAACTGGAGCTTTTTTTTTTGTAAGTATATTAAATTTGTATAGGTTGAACTCGATGGACATCGGTCTTTTTTAAACCTCATTCATCTACTATGTTACTTTGTTACTATGACATTGTGTAACTCAGCACCATCTATTGGTAGAAAGTTCATCACCAAAATTTGTACTGGGGAAAAATACTTATTTGAATATATTTTGTATAGGGTGGCAATGCAAATGGATCGTTGTAAGTTTTATTCCCCTTCCTTTTGTCAGGGTTATATTTTATTATTATGTTTTTGTCTATATGTTCTCTATAAGTTTTCTCTATGTTTATGTTTTATGTGGAGTGTGTCACCATAAGTTAAATGGTGTGTTGTTAGAGTCTAGTCCTGAGTTAAATAAAGTATTATGAATAGTTCCTTTCGGAACTGTTGGTCTTGTCTGGTTCTTAGTGGTAGAGGCAGCGACAGCGACTTTGGGCTTGCTTTCTGACTTCACTTTCCCCTGTAGTGGAAATCTGTTATAGAATCTGTGGACCTGTAAGCCAAAAGTGTATTTTCAAAGACTGTGCAGATGAAGGGATTGCTATCTGCCTGGAAGAAGAAGTGGGGCCGAAGGATCAATACTTGCCTAGGGGCGCACTGAGACCAGCCCAGCTGGGGGATATATAGCTGCTGGCTTGACACTGGACTCAGCAGTGATCTCTCTGGTGCTGTCCTGCGGTTTGGATGGAGGAAGACCCCCTAGCATAAATACTGCAGCTTTTCCGGTGTCTTAAATTTAGATTGGTTCAAAGTAAGCCTTCATGAAAATTCTGATAGTGGATTACAGTTTTATTTAAAACCTGGAACTAAATAGTGAAAAATTATACTCTTGTTAATTGGATACTGGCATATTAATTACAATGGAAATCTAGTGATGAGTTAAAGGGACAGTCTACACCAGAATTTTTATTGTTTTAAAAGATAGATAATCCCTTTATTACCCATTTCCCAGTTTTGCATAACTAACACATTTATAATAATATACTTTTAACCTCTGTGATTATCTTGTATCTAAGCCTCTGCAAACTGCCCCTTTTTTCAGTTCTTTTGACAGACTTGCAGTCTAGCCAATCAGTGCCTGCTCCCAGATAACTTCTCGTGCACAAGCACAGTGTTATCTATATGAAATACGTGAACTAACACCCTCTAGTGGTGAAAAACTGTTAAAATGCAATCTGAAAGAGGTGGGCCTCAAGGTCTAAGAAATTAGCATATGAACCTCCTAGGTTAAGCTTTCAACTAAGAATACCAAGAGAACAAAGCAAAATTGGTATAAAAGTAAATTGGAAAATTGTTTAAAATTACATGCTCTATCTGAATCATGAAAGTTTATTTTGGCCTAGACTGTCCCTTTAATTTATCATCTGCTATTTCTGTAAGGGTTAGATAAATATTTGCTACTTGCTTCTTTACCAAATTAAAGTGACAATATGGTGGCTAAGTCTCGTGTTTTGAGGTGTAAGCTTGAGCCAATTTTTTATTGTACCACTTGGTAGAACAGTTTCACATCAATACAATATACCAAAATACTCTGACACATTTTCTAAGTTCTGAACAGCTTCCTCCTCCACTGATGTGATATACACCCTACTGCTGAAAATATTGTAAAAATAAATTCATTGCACTCAGTATAACATTAAAAGACCTTTAAACATTAGAATTGCATAATCAACAAAATATAATAAAAAAAGTAAATGCTAATGCGCTTAGTCTGAATTTCAAATAAGTAGTAGATTTTTTTTCTTACAGATTTCAGTTAGTTCCAGTTTTGTTAACTTCGTATCTCACTAATAAAATATGTAGTATCAGAGTATCACAAAATTGTGACATTGGCTTATCTCTTATTCTCATACATATATTATAAAAGCATCACTTGAAACCTTAAAATGTTTAAATTTAGTTTTTAACATTTGTATCTTATTTCTACTTCTAGGATATCTCTACAATCTGTTTAACTTTCTCTATAATAGGTTAAATATCATATAATAAATATTAATAAACCATATTCTTTCATAAAATATTCATTCTGAACAATGGTCATTAGATTCCTTTAGGAAATAAGAAATATTTTGAATCCTGTAAACTTTTTTAGTCAAAGTCTCTTTGGAGAATTTAGTTTCTTTGGAGAATTTGGTTCAAAAGTTTCTGCAAAAAAAAAAAGAGAAAAGAGAAAGATAAAACAATTTATAGAGAACTTTATATATGATTGAGAACAAAAGTAATTTTATTTTTATTTTAATATTAAAAAATATTTAATTGTTTTTATTTATTGTAAATGTTATTTGTTTATATGGGGGTGTACAGTTAAATACATATATAAATGCTCCAGTATGGGATCCAGCACTCACTTTCTCCAAAGCTTACAACATCCGGGGTGCTATTCAAAATGTAAAATTCAGTTAATCTCCTTAGGAACAGCATTCCATTTTAACAGGTTACTTTATTAGTAAACGTTTTCGGGGTTACCCCCATCCTCAGACTAAAAGTATACAAACAATAAAATCCACTAACCACCATGAAATAGTGCTCCCACCACCAGAAACACGCCCATCGATCACCACTGGCATCCTTCAGGCGCAAATGCGCATGCACCGAAGATAATACGGAGTAATCGAAGGGACAAACCTTTAAACTATTAAAGAGATACACACCATGGATTTACATGACACCCTTAGCAACCCACAGCCAAACAAAGCGTAACACATCAACTCCAATATGTTATACATCCTATTTGATAAACATTGGACAAACTACCACTTTTGGGCATTAAGAAGTATTCTACTCCTATATTAACATTAAACTTGCTACGCTATGCTTACTATGCCAATATCCTCGCATATATTTTTCGATAATGCAACTACAATAAATTAATTGCTGACTATCTATCGCCTAGATTAAAAGTTTTGCGCTATAGAGGGTGCAAAACGAATGCAACAAAAGTTGCTTTATTTCACCCTCCATAGCGCTGCCATTACAACTTTCTAAAAAGCCGCCTTGTGCGTGTGATATGGTGGCGATAAGCTCCATACTGCACAAAATCCAAGGGCTGAGAATACATGCTCATTCACGCTTTCCCCATAGACATCAATGGGGAGAGCGTGTTAAAAAAAACACCTGAAGCGCGGAATGACGTTCGCCATAATGCAACCCCATTGATGTCTATGGGAAAAATAAGTTACGTTTAAATCTAACACCCTGACATAAACCCCACGTCTAAACAACCCTAATCTGCCACCCCCGACATTGCTGACACCAAAATAAAGTTATTTACCCCTAATCTGCCGCTCCCGACATCGCCCCAACTAATAAAAGTTATTAACCCCTATTCCGCCGCTCCCCGACATCACTGCCACTATAATAAAGTTATTAATTCCTATTCCCCCACACCCCAACATCGCCAACGCTATAATAAAGCTATTAACCCCTATTCCACCACTCCCCGACATCACTGCCACTAAATAAACCTATTAACCCATAAACTGCCAGCCCCCACATTGCAAAAAACTAAATTAAACTATTAACCCCTAAACCTAACAACCCCCTAACTTTAAATTAAAATTACAATATCCCTATCTTAAAATAAACACCTGTGAAATTAAAAAACCTTAGTTTAAACTAAAAATTAACCTAACATAACTGTTATACTAAAATTAAAACAACTTAAAATTAAATAAACTAAATTACACATTAAAAAACCTAACACTACTAAAAAAGTTTAAGTCTAAAATTACAAAAAACAAAAATACTAAATTACAAAGAATATCAAACACTAGAATACAAAAAATAACAAACACTAAATTACGAAAAATAACAAACAAAATTATCCAAAATAAAAACAATTACCTGTAAAAAATACAAAGGCCCCCCAATAGTAAAACCCACCACCCAACCAACCCCCCAAAATAAAAAACCTTACTGTAACAAAAACATAAGCTACCCATTGCCCTGAAAAGGGCATTTGTATGGGCATTGCCCTTAAAAGGGCATTTAGCTCTATTGCATTGCCCTTAAAAAGGCATTTAGCTCTTTTAAAAAAGCCTAAACCCTAATCTAAAAAAAAAAAAAAAAACCCACCTAAAATAAGTTGAAAAAAACCCTAACACTAACCCCCAGACATCCACTTACAGTTTCTGAAGTCCGGACATCCAGGCGGCGAAGTCTTCATCCAGGCGGCGAGATCTTCATCCATCCAGGCGGTGTCTTCTATCTTCATCCAGATGGCATCTTCTATTTTCATCCCGGCGGCGTCTTCTATCTTCATCCCGGCGGCGCGGATCGAGTCCATCCTTGAAGACATCCAGCACGGAGTGTCCTCTTCATAGATCACCGCCGTACACTGAATCTTCAATGCAAGGGAGCCTTTTCAAAATGGCGTCCCTTGCATTCCAATTGGCTGATTTGATTTTTGAAATTCAAATCAGCCAATAGGATGAGAGCTACTGAAATCATATTGGCTGTTCAAATCAGCCAATAGGATGAGAGCTACTGAAATTCTATTGTCTTTTCAAATCAGTTTTCAACAGTTTTTTTTAAACTTGTTTCGGGTGTTTTTTTTTTAGATTAGGGTTTGGGCTTTTTTAAAAGAGCTAAATGCGAAAGGCAATGCAAAAGAGCTAAATGCCATTTTAAGGGCAATGCCCATACAAATGCCCTTTTCAGGGCAATGGGTAGCTTGGGTCTTTATTAGAGTTAGGTTTTTTATTTTGGGGGGTTGGACGGGTGGTGGGTTTTACTGTTAGGGGGGTCTTTGTATTTTTTTACAGGTAAAAGAGCTGTTTTTTTTAGGGCAATGCCCTACTAAAGGCTCTTTTAAGGGCTATTGGTAGTTTATTGTAGGCTAGGTTTTTTTTTGGGGGGGGGGGTTATTTTTATAGGGCTATTAGATTAGGTTTAATTGTTTTTATTTTAGATAATTTTGTTTGTTATTTTTCGTAATTTAGTGTTTGTTTTTTTTTTGTAATTTAAAGTTTGTTATATTTTGTAATTTAGTATTTTTATTTTTTGTAATTTTAAACAAACTTTTTTAGTAGTGTTAGTTTTTTTTAATGTGTAATATAGTTTATTTAATTGGTAATTATTTTAATTTTAGTATAATAGCAATGTTAGGTTAATTGTTAGTTTAAACTTAGGTTTTTTTAATTTCACAGGTAAGTTTTTATTTATTTAAAGATAGGGATATTGTAATTTTAATTTAAAGTTGGGGGTTGTTAGGTTTAGGTGTTAACTTAATAGTTTAATTTAGTTTTTTGCGATGTGGGGGGCTGGCGGTTTAGGCGTTAATAGGTTTATTTAGTGGCGGTGATGTGGGAGGCCAGAGGTTTAGGGGTTAATAACTTTATTTATTGCCAGCGATGTTGGGGATAGGCGGAATAGGGGTTAATAGCTTTATTATAGTGTCAACAATGTTGGGGCGAGGGGGAATAGAGGTTAATAACTTTATCATAGTGGCAGCGATGTCGGGAGCGACAGATTAGGGGTTAATATGTTTTAAATAGTGTTTGCTATGTGGGAGGGTGGAGGAATAGGGGTTAATAGGTAGTTTATGGGTGTTAGTGTACTTTGTAACATTTTAGTTATGAGTTTTGTGAAACATTTTTGTTGCGCAAAACTCATAACTACTGCTCTCAGATAGCGGAATGGATCGTGTCGGTATAGGCTGGAAAGCAAGCATTTTAGCCTCACCGCACAACCTGTAATACCAGTGCTATGGAAATCCCATGCAAAAACATAATTTTTTGAGTGCGGGATTGACGTTGTGTTACAGGCTAAAATGCTTGTGGTATAGCTATACCGACAAGACTCGTAATGGCTGCGTTACTGTTTTTACGCTGAAATTTTTTCAGCATTAAAACCATAACACACAACTCGTAATCTAGCCAAATGTATTCTTTCGGAAACCATTATACTATGAAACTCTTTCTATAACTATATTGGACTTCATATTACTTAGCTAATGGAACCTCCTATTTACAGAGGGCCAATCAGACACATCAAGTGAAGTACCAGAGGTCCGCTACAAAAAGCACTGGAGATCCAAATTAGTGTTACGTATCTTGGCAAATAATGTATCCAGATTGAAAATCCAACGGGACTCCCATTGTAGCAGGCTTCTGGCTCTATCACCACCCCTTGGTCTCATAGGTATATGGTCTATTATGATGTATCTGAGGTCTGAAACGGCATGTTTAGACTCCAGAAAATGTCTGGCAACTGGCTGGTCAGATTCGCCATTTTTAATGGCTGACCGTATTGCAGACCGGTGATCACCATTTGAGTCCTTAGATCATCCCGGGTCTTACCCACGTAAAATCTGCCACATGGGCAATGCAAGAGATATACAATATTTTTCGTGGTGCATGTGACCCTATGTCTAAAATAGAACTTTTATTAGACCAAAGATGTATGAAGAAGTTATTCTGGGTTAGACCCCCACATGTTATACATCCACTACATCGGAAGCAACCATTTTTGGAGGTACTTCAGTTTAAAAGAGTGGTCCGCAACAATACCGAAGAGGATAGAAAGAATGAGCAAATCTCTAAGATGGAGCTAAGGTTCAGGGAAAGAGGGAAAGAGGCTATGGTGTAGCCCATCTTCAACATGCCCTGGAAACAACAAGTAACAAAGTGACACAGGAGCAAGCCCTGATAAAGACAGTAAAGGAGATGAATAGAGAAAGGATGATCTTCACTACTACCTTTACCCCGGAACAACTTGGTTTCTCACAAACCCTAAGAGAGAACTGGGATATTATCTCCATAGATAAATCATTGCCACTAATGCAGATGGATGTCCCCATGGTGGGGTTCAGCAGAGGGCGCTCTTTGAAGGATCTGCTGCTATGGCAAGACTTTAAAAATAGCTATACAAACAAAGCCTGGTTAAGTACCCCCAAAAATGGTTGCCTCCGATGTAGTGGATGTATAACAAGTGGGGGTCTAACCAAGAGTAACTTCTTCATACATCCTTGGTCTAATAAAAAGTTCTATATTAGACATAGGATCACATGCACCACAAAATATGTTGTATATCTCTTGCATTGCCC